>NC_091154.1:14512787-14547787 GCF_040958095.1 Procambarus clarkii
ACCATCACGACCGGACAAAATGAGGTGATAGCCGAGGCTATTTGAACCACCCACCGCCGGCACTCGGATAGTAATCTTGGGCATAGCATTTACAAAATCACCTCATTCTTTGGGGCACACGTGAGGAACACAAATGCGAACAAGCCTGAATGGGTCCCCCAGGATAATATGCAACTGAAAACTCACACCCCAGAAGTGACTCGAAACCCATACTCCCAAGAGCAACGCAACTGGTTGTACAAGACGCCTTAATCCACTTGACCATCACGACCGGACAAAATGAGGTGATAGCCGAGGCTATTTGAACCACCCCCCACCGCCGGCACTCGGATAGTAATCTTGGGCATGCATTTTACCAAATCACCTCATTCTTTGGGGCACACGTGAGGAACACAAATGCGAACAAGATGAATGGTCCCCAGGACAATATGCAACTGAAAAACACCCCACAGAAGTGACTCGAACCCATACTCCCAGGAGCACGCAACTGGTATGTACAAGACGCCTTAATCCACTTGACCATCACGACGGACAAAATGAGGTGATAGCCGAGGCTATTTGAACCACCCCACCGCCGGCACTCGGATAGTAATCTTGGCATAGCATTTTACCAAACGTCATTCTTTGGGGCACACGTGAGGAACACAAATGCGAACAAGCCTGAATGGTCCCGAGGACAATATGCAACTGAAACACACCCCAGAAGTGACTCGAACCCATACTCCCAGGAGCAACGCAACTGGTATGTACAAGACGCCTTAATCCACTTGACCATCACGACCGGACAAAATGAGGTGATAGCCGAGGCTATTTGAACCACCCCCGCCGGCACTCGGATAGTAATCTTGGGCTATAGCATTTTACCAAATCACCTCATTCTTTGGGCACACGTGAGGAACACAAATGCGAACAAGCCTGAATTGTCCCCAGGACAATATGCAACTGAAAACTCACACCCCAGAAGTGACTCGAACCCATACTCCCAGGAGCAACGCAACTGGTATGTACAAGACGCCTTAATCCACTTGACCATCACGACCGGACAAAATGAGGTGATAGCCGAGGCTATTTGAACCACCCCACCGCCGGCACTGCGATAGTAATCTTGGGCATAGCATTTTACCAAATCACCTCATTCTTTGGGGCACACGTGAGGAACACAAATGCGAACAAGCCTGATGGTCCCGAGGACAATATGCAACTGAAAACTCACACCCCAGAAGTGACTCGAAACCCATACTCCCAGGAGCATCGCAACTGGTATGTACAAGACGCCTTAATCCACTTGACCATCACAACCGGACAAAATGAGGTGATAGCCGAGGCTATTTGAACCACCCCCACCGCCGGCACTCGGATAGTAATCTTGGGCATAGCATTTTACCAAATCACCTCATTCTTTGGGGCACACATGAGGAACACAAATGCGAACAAGCCTGAATGGTCCCCAGGACAATATGCAACTGAAAACTCACACCCCAGAAGTGACTCGAACCCATACTCCCAGGAGCAACGCAACTGGTATGTACAAGATGCCTTAATCCACTTGACCATCACGACCGGACAAAATGAGCTGATAGCCGAGGCTATTTGAACCACCCCACCGCCGGCACTCGGATAGTAATCTTGGGCATAGCATTTTACCAAATCACCTCATTCTTTGGGGCACACGTGAGGAACACAAATGCGAACAAGCCTGAATGGTCCCCAGGACAATATGCAACCGAAAACTCACACCTCATTTTGTCCGGTCGTGATGGTCAAGTGGATTAAGGCGTCTTGTACATACCAGTTGCGTTGCTCCTGGGAGTATGGGTTCGAGTCACTTCTTGGGTGTGAGTTTTCAGTTGCATATTGTCCTGGGGACCATTCAGGCTTGTTCACATATATATATATATATATATATATATATATATATATATATATATATATATATATATATATATATATATATATATATATATATATATATATAATAATATATATATATATATATATATATATTATATATTTATATTATATACTTTATTATATAGATATATATATAATGTATATATATGTATATATATATACACACACAAACACACACCTCTGCCTAGGTATACTGGTACATAGTAGCCGATCTTGGAGAGAGTGCCTACTGGTTTAGATAATTTTTGTTGTATTTTGTCTGGCAATGGTTTTTTTTTCATTAATACATGAGGTACATCTGCATTTGTGCAGCTACCCTAGACTATATGAAGTGGAGTACAGTGTGTCAAAAAAGCTAACTAGGTGATGCTAAAAAATACCCATCACACAGGATGGTTAGTCATACAGAGGCATGTGATAGGCAGTCTGCACTGGCAGACTCCGGATGAATTTTGAAAATATCATCAACACAAGAGTGAATAAGGTAGCTGTTATAAATAATAGTGTGTGGGGCTTCTATTAGGGACTTGGTATTATTAAGGGGTAAGGGTAGTTAGAAGACAGAGTATCAAATATGGGAGAGCTAAAAGGCCCGGCCCCCAAAATAAACTATCCACAGTAGTAATAACTTGCTACTAGACCATATATGTTAGTCTAAGGGTTGATCAATGCGCTCCCACGCAGGAAGAAGGGATACTCTGTAATTCATGTACTTATTTATTAACCCCCTTAACAACCCCCCATATACACTCACACCAATAACAATAATAATAATAACTTTACCACACTATCTTACGTTAAAAGCCTTGGTCCACGTAGGCAGGATACAAGGTTTACACTAATAACAAGCTAGGGTAAAGTACTACTGGATAAGCACTGAAGCTGGATGCAGCTTAGGGTAGTGAAACCACGTGGGACCCTAATACAAAACACAACACTTAGGGGTACCCAAAACACTGGCAAATACTATCCCCAGGTCTCACCGATATTACTACCAGAGTAGGTACATTTAGAAATCATACAATACTTAACTTTAGGGTACAGGAACTTAAAGTAAGGGAAATAAGTAAGAGGAGAAGGGAGGAGATGAGGGGGTGCAGCCACAGAGTAGGTCTCGTCCGCACGAACGCCAGCCAGAGAAGGCCCCTAGCCACCAGCCAGAGAAGGCCCCTAGCCACCAGCCAGAGAAGGCCCCTAGCCACCAGCTAGGTCTCCCGCATGTCGTGGTGCCGGAAGGAGCCTAATTGATCGTGCAGCTAAGCACATTAAAGATCTTCCCCTATGCAACGTATTGTTACTTTACAAATGATTAGAAAGTATTAGTAAGCAATGTTGGTGCCTATGTTATTATTTAATAATCAACCCCCAGCTCAGTCTTTAAATGCTCTTTGAGAAACAATAATAGTCTTACGTCTGGCAGGGAAGATACAAACAATTGCCGTTCGAGATGCACTCAACTGTACTACCAGAAAGTTTAATAGCTCAAGTTTTGACCTCTGGTTTCCACTGGAGAACCCAGGGTCGTAACACTCCTCCCCCCTTCAGAGAAAAAAAATGTGACTACTAGAATAGTAGTCATATTTTTTTGTAAGAGTATACAGAGAATAAAAAGAAAAACCATATGACATAACCAAAAAATCAATCAAAAACAACAATTTCTCTGCAAGAAAAATACAAAGGAGTTCTCTGAAAGAAAAAAAAAAACATACACAAAAAAAATAAAAACAGGGAAGTAAATAAATTGGACACGGAATATTTAATGTCACAGGAGAACCTAAAAAAAAAATTAACTAAAGCATGACAGTTGGTAAATGGCTTTCTGTGGCTCAGATGAATGTTATTCAGGCAACCGGGACAGAGCGTCGGCTATCACGTTGAGTCTGCCCGGTAGGTGGGTAATGGAAAGATTGAAGTCCTGTAGGTACAACGCCCACCTGAGGATGCGTTTATTCTTACCCTTCATCTGAGTCAGGAAGACTAGTGGGTTATGGTCCGTGTACACTTCCACTATATTACCTGTGAGGTAAACTTCGAACTTTTTACATGTTAACACTAGCGCCAACGCCTCTTTTTCTACCACTGAATAATTGCGTTGCGCCTTGTCGAATTTCACAGAGTAATAATATACTGGGTGTTCCACCTGATCATCCCCAGTTTGCAACAACACTGCACCAGCACCCGAGTCAGACGCGTCAACATGAATTTTAAACTGTCGGTCGAACCTTGGACTAGCAAGCACTGGGGCGGAAGCTAAGATCAATTTCAAATTTTTAAATGCCTCTGCACAGTCTGATGACCACTTAAATTTAACGGCTTTCCGCAACAAGTCTGTGAGAGGAGTGGCAACACTGGAAAAGTTCTGACAAAAACGTCGATAGTACGCACACATACCGATAAATCTTTGAACGTCCTTTTTAGACTTTAGTACTGGATACTCCAGAATGGCACTGATTTTATCTTGCCGAGGTAACACTTTTCCTTGGCCCACTTCATAACCGAGGTACGTCACTGTGCCTTGGCCAAAATGACACTTTTTAGCATTTAAGGTAAGATTTGCTCTTTTCAAGATGGCAAACAACTGGCGTAACCTAGCTATGAGGTCAGCCCAATTACTGTCAAACAGCACGATATCATCTAAATACGCCCGACAATTTGGCACCGTAGCGAGTAGAGAGTTCATGAGTCTCTGGAACGTGGCAGGAGCATTACGCAAGCCGAACGGTAACAATTGATACTCAAAAACACCCTCGGGTGTCACGAACGCAGTTAGTTGTTTGGCACGTTCAGTGAGTGGGATTTGATAATACCCCCTCGAGAGGTCAAATTTTGAGACGTACTTGGCATTTCCCAGCTCGTCGATGCAGTCCTCGAGGAGGGGCAGCGGATAGGCATCCACAATGGTCACCTTGTTGAGCTGCCGATAGTCGGTGCATAATCGCCAGGAGCCGTCTAGTTTGGGGACCAAAAGGCAGGGCGAGCACCAAGAGCCCTGGCTCGGCCGGATGAGGCCGTGCTGGAGCAAGAAGTCGACCTCCTTCCGTACGATGGCCTTCTTTTCTGGACTCATCCGATAGGGTTGAAGGCGAATGGGAGTGTAGTCCGTCAACTCGACATCATGGCAAATGGCATCAGTCTGGGTCGGGACCTCCCCGAACAGACTGGAGAATTCATCAACCAACGACTGCACCTCTTCACGTTGGGCCATCTGCAAATGGGACAGTCCCTCCTCCACAGCATTCACAGAACTAGAATTATTGAAAATGAGATTAGTTGGGTCCCCAGAACAATCATCCCCTCTCTCACTGGAAATGGAAACATTGGTTAGTGCAATGGGCCTGGGGCCCTGGAACTTCTTCAGTCGATTTACATGTATGAGCATTACCTGGTTACGTTTGTCAGAGTGCCTCACTTTGTACGTGAGGTCCCCAGTCTTTTCTGTCACAATGTAGGGGCCTTCGTACTTGTGGGACATATTGTTCCCTAGTCGAGGCTTTAATACCAGGACAGGGTCGCCAGGCTGAAATACCTGTAACTTAGATTTAGCATCGTTACGTTCTTTCATCTTTTCTTGGGTCTTGCCAAGATACTTTAATGCAGCCGCCTTGCAGTCCTTGAGTCTCTGGTGGTGATGCGCAAAGAAAGCCGAACCTTTGGTTAACGTTACGTTCCCTAACAGATTCTCCTGTAACATTTGCAAGGGTCCACGAACTTTATGGCCAAAGACTAACTCAAAAGGAGAACAACCCAGTGAACTTTGTAATCCCTCTCTAGCCGCAAACAAAACATATGGCAAATTCTCATCCCAGAAGGTGTGGGAACTCTCGCACGATGTCTTCAACATCTGCTTCAGAGTTAGATGGAAACGTTCAATTACCCCCTGACTCTGTGGATGGTATGGGCTGGAAACCTTATGAGTTATTCCATGTTCCTTACAAAATTGCTCAAAAACATCAGACTTAAAATTAGTACCATTGTCAGTTTGCACGACCCGAGGCAGTCCAAAAGTGGAAAAAAAATTGCAACATACGAGCAACAACAGTTTTTGCTCGGATGTTCCTTACAGCAAAAGCCTCTGGGTAACGAGTAGTGATACACATCATTGTGATTAGGTAAATATTACCAGACTTAGTTCTAGGTAATGGTCCAACACAGTCCATTACCACATGAGAAAATGGTTCCTCTGGCACGACAATAGGCCTTAGAGGAGCTTTAGGTGGAGTCTGGTTTGGTTTCCCAACCAGTTGACAAACAATACACGCATTACAAAATTTTGCCACATCGCTTTTCAGCTTGGGCCAGAAAAAATACTTTAAAATTTTGTGATACGTAATATTAATACCTTGATGTCCCCCCATAGGATCATCATGAGCAGCTGCCAAAACTCTTTCTCTATAGCAGGTCGGCAACATAACCTGGAGGACTACCTCCCACTCATTTGACAAGGGAGCACTCTGTGGTCTCCATTTTCTCATCAAAATCCGATCATTGTAGTAGTACCCAGTTGCTGCGTCTACAATTTCCTCCATAGAGACGGCTGTCTCATGACAATCTGCAAGAGTGGGGTCAGCTTTCTGTAACTCACTCAAGGAGGCATCTAGGCCTTGGTCAGATGCCATTGGCCGAGGCTCAACAGTGTTCTCCTCCACCTCCCCACTACTCTCGGTAGATGGCGGTGGCAGGCTCTCCACAGTGTCCTCGGCCACGTCATCGAGTCGGGCCATGAATGTGTCCGCGAGGTCCACTTGGTTTTCACCACTCGGAAAGCTCCTCGTGACCTCGGGATTTACCACCTTGGCAAGCACAGGGCTGCCCTTACATTTAAGTCCCATAGACCTGGTCACCCTGCACGCAGGGTACACAACATTATCCTCTGCGGCGGGTGGATCCAGGCAAACCTTAGGGGTAGGCAACATAATAGGCAGTCTGGAGTCCCCTACCTTATCCCCTGCTAAATCATTACCAACTATTACATCAACATTAGGGAAAGGTAGGTATGAAGTGACTCCGACTGTACAAACACCCTTGTGGAAATCAGATTCCAGGGTAACCTTATGGAGGGGTACTGCCCGAGTATCACTAGTGACACCCTCGACCAGTACCACCTCTCCAGTGTCGAGTGTGTTGGCACCTTGCAACGCACTCTCTAAAATTAAAGTCTGGATGGCACCGGTGTCTCGGAAGATCACCACGTCCCTCCAGGAAGAACCCTCAGACAAAAGTAGTCTCCCTTTCGATAAGAATGGGGTAAGCAAGTCCAACCACTGTGGGTTGGAGGTCTTACTCCCTAACCCTTCCGAAAGCCTCAAGCCCTGTGTCACAACTAGAGCATTGGGTCTTTTTTCCGGGTACAGTTGCCAACAACGGCTAATATTGTGGTTTGAACGATTACAGTGACCACAAAAACGTCGGGGAGAAGAGACATTACTAACAGAATTACCCTTCGGTTCACCCTTAGGTGCCGTGGGGCTAGACACTTTAACAGGGTTCGTTATGTCTGAAACAGAAGGTGCCTTAGGTAAAGGGTTAGAATGAGCTGGTCTGGACTGGCTGTGGGTATAAGTTTTGTTACTCTGTGGGGTACAATTATTTTTATTGGGCCTTTTGCCTGCCAATTGGTAGTTTTCTGCCAACTTGGCCAAATCCCCTATTTTAGAATTTACCTCTACCCTTCCTCTAATATACTGTGAAACATTCTCTGGCATAATATCTATAAAATGCTCCATTAAAATTAAGTTCCTGAGAGCCTCGTATGTTTCGGCTTTCGCCGAGCGAATCCATCTATCAAACAATCGAATTTGATCATTCACAAATTCAGTGAGCGGTTGGTTGTGAGTAGGCCTAAGGTTGCGATAAACTTGGCGGTGAGCTTCAGGAGTAATTTCATATGCCCGCAAAATACATTCCCTGACTTTATCATATTCAAAACACTCATCGTCAGGCATGTTTATAAAAATATCTTGTGCTTTACCCCTAAGTCTTCCCTGTAGGATTTTCACCCACTCTTCCTTTGGCCAGTTCATGGACATGGCCAATCTCTGAAAATGGTTGAAAAACCTTTCAGGGTCCGACTCGGAAAATTCAGGCAAATTATGCTTTTTCTCATAATGCCTGGGGTTTGAATCCCTGGCAGGTGGAGGTCCAGTGGCATTCGCTCTAATTCTAGCCTCCTCGGTTTTGAGTCTTTGCTCCTCTAATTTTATTTTTGCTAACTCTAAAGCTAATTCTCTATCCTTATGAGCTGCACTTTCTGCTTGGCTAGGCTGGCATAAAGGTGTATCACTTGCCAATAGTTCTTCATCAATACAATGTTGTAATATTTCATTCACCAAAATCCACTTTTTATCCGCGTCATTTAATTCTAGGCCAAATTCCTTGCCTAACAATACTAAATTAGACTTGGTAAGTTTCTTTATCTCTACTGCTGAAGGCTCACCTGCCAGTTTCTGCATTTCAGATGACATCACTAATAATTTTAGCTCCCAGCCAAAGAAAAAATTAAAAAATAAAAATTGGAAAAAAAACAAAAATTTGCACGGCCCCTAACACAAGGCCACACTAACCTTAATCGTGAAGGGATCCAGCTGGGTGTCCAGTCAGTGCAAGAATGTCCTTTGCTAGATGAGCTGGACCCTAGGCTAGCACACAACCGTTCTGCGGAAAACAAAAAATTTTAGTTTTGGCACTCAAGAATCTAATTTTTTACACTTATAATGTTCCTCCCGGACTGGCCAACCACTTGTTATAAATAATTGTGTGTGGGGCTTCTATGGGGGACTTGGTATTATTAAGGGGTAAGGGTAGTTAGAAGACAGAGTATCAAATATGGGAGAGCTAAAAGGCCCGGCCCCCAAAATAAACTATCCACAGTAGTAATAACTTGCTACTAGACCATATATGTTAGTCAAAGGGTTGATCAATGCGCTCCCACACAGGAAGAAGGGATACTCTGTAATTCATGTACTTATTTATTAACCCCCTTAACAACCCCCCATATACACTGTGACAATAATCTCCTTCAAGAGATTGAGCCTGCTCTTCCCTCCACAAATACGTCGTTACATCTATATAAAACTACTATGGAAGAAATGTCCAACAACGACAACAACATCTCCAAGGTTTGCCAGAGCGCAAAACGTATGCAGCCAGGAACACCTGCTCAGACTCAAACCGCCAAACTACCCGTCTTGCTGCCGGCTCCTCGCTGATTGGTCGCCGGTCTGGCTGCAACTGCACTTCCCCCCCCCCCCATACTACTTGATGTCTGGGGCCGCCACGACCTCAGTCCTCAGAATATTCAGTGCTTTCACACAGTTAACACTTCTCCCTGCTAGACGTAAGCTTTGGCGTACGTGTACTAAGAGAGGTGATAGCTTAAAGCCAATATTCCCGCACCTCTCATTTACTTGTATATTGCACTTCTTGTTATTTTGCTCACTTGTCTTAACGTAACTTTTCATTGTGTCATTTAATTATTCTTATTATTTTGATTGATTGATTTTATTATACGAATTTGTTTGTCCATTTTATTCATGTTTTGTTTATTTAACGTAATTAAAATTCCATTGTTAAAGTTTACTTGTGTTTTGTGTGTCTTCTCCTTACCTTACCACAGACGAAGTTCCAGATTTTCTATTTTTTTTAATACTATGTGACGAGGCCATACCCCTAGCTTTGAACAGCCGAACACCAACGCGTTACCATCACATATTTATGGGGGCCTGTCCTAGGAGCTTCACTCAGGTACTGGTGCCAAGTGGTAATTAATGGTAAGCGTATTTAACTTTGTTAACGTAGCTTTTACTATTTTTCATATTCAATTTCATTTTTTATATGGTGCGGTGTATTGTGCATTACGAGAGTAACATATAGTGAAGGTGAGACAACTTTGGATTACGTGGTGACTGTAGGCCTCAGTCATACTCTTAATTGGTCATCTCTCCCTCCATGTTATTACTCGTGTTTACCATCTTTGTCCCTTGTATATTTCTCATTTTTGACAGATCATCATATTGGTACCCTGGTACTGTGGTCTGCCCCGGGTCAAGAGTACCCAATCTTCTGCAATCTGACTGTAGGAGGACAAAGAGGGCCATAGTTCCTCTAGCTCGAACTTTAGTTGCTGAATTGGGACCTCAGCAGCAGTTCTCGTCACCAGTTGACACCTCGCACCCCTACACGTCAGTCAGAGATGATGATACATACAACGGTAGGGAATTAGCTTACTTTTTCAGAGCACAAAAGTTCGCTAATTCTGTAAGTATCATATTAAATTCAGTAGGAAAAACTTGCTTTATGTCCTATAGACTCGGCAAGGTATGCCTACATCCTTGGACTACCAATTTTACTTTTGAGGCAATTAACTGTTTCATTTGTTTTCGAAACTCTGTTTCATTTGTTAGTAGGATTTTCTTGCCCTTATCCTCTTACATGAGTACCGGGTACAAGATTTCCTGCGTCCTTGATTTAATTTAATCATTTAACATCTTTTACTTAACTTTAATTGTTAAAGATCTCACAGGATAGGTATCAGTTGCCACGTTGTCCTGTTTCTGACATTCACTATTGAATATTCGTGTTACATTTATTTGCTAATTTCACCATGTTTCGTCTCCAAGCTTTCCGTGCAAATCCAGCAGGTGAAATAGGGACTTTAAGTCGTGCCAAGAGGACTGAATTACAAACTCTTGCACATGAGTATCAACTAGAAGTTCCCTACCAAGCCAACAAAAATGACCTACACAACCTGTTGCTGGATTACTATTTAGAGCAAGGTAAGATCGACTCTGAAACTCATGAAAGTTACTATATTGCAGATAAAACTGACTTGGCAACGATGAAACTTAAACTAGAGCTGGCCAAGATTGAACGCGAGCAGCAAAGAGAAGCAGCTGCCATAAGGAGAGACGTACAAGAACGCGAGGCCGCCTTGAGGAGAGAAGAACACGAACGTGAGGTCGCATTACTCCGTGAACGTGAACGAGTACAGCTTGAAACCCTCCAGGAGCGAGAACGCGTACAGCTTGAAACCAAACAACGCGAGTTGGAGATGCAACGCGAACATGACAAGCAGCAAGCGACTCTGGCTCTAGAGTGTCGTCAACGCGAAATCGCCTTGGAAACTTCACACTTCACTCAACGCCAGCAAGCTACTGCCAATCTTCCCGTCAGTTTTAATATATCACATGCAAGTAAGTTAATGCCATCCTTTGTAGAAGCAGAAGTTGATGTGTTCTTTACCACCTTTGAAACCCTTGCTAATCAACTCAGTTGGCCTGTCGACCAATGGGCCACACTTCTCAGAGTCCATCTTACAGGTAGAGCTGCAGTCACACTCAGTACTTTGGCGTCTGAGAATGACTACCACACTCTGAAACAAGCAGTGTTGGACGCCTACCTCCTCTCTACTGAAAGTTATAGAAGGAAATTCCGTGACCACCTGAAGGCAAGTACCACTACCTTCCTTGAGTTTGCTAACACAAAACGGAGATATTTCATGAAATGGCTGGAAGCAGCACATGTCTCTACTTTTACAGAACTCGTCAACCTGATGCTTGTTGAAGAATTCTTGAGACGTGTGCCGCCTCCTGTCCGTCTCTACTTAGCAGATAAAGAAGAAACCGACTACCTGAAGTGTGCTAAGTCGGCTGACACTTACAGCCTCATCCACCGGCTGACACCCGAACCATCCTCCAGTAAGAAGTCGTGGTACAGTTACGAGAAAGTGAGCCCCGATCAAGCTGGTTCACAACTGTACTGCAAGTATTGTAGACTCTATGGACATACCATAGACAAGTGTGGTAAGTCTCAATACAAGGGAACCACTGACCAACAAAAACCCAAACCAACTCCTCCTTAGTCCGGTAAGCCTGTGATGAATATTGGTGTTAATGTTAATGATCTTTCTCTTTTCAGTAACCACCTGTATACTGGAACTGTCTCTGCCAACGGTTCAAATCCGGAGGGACGTTTCAAATTGAAGATCTTGAGGGACACAACGGCTCTTCAATCGACCATCTTGAAGTCGGCTGTGCCCAACATCGTCTACACCGGAGAAACTGTCTTCATCACTGACCTCACTGCTACCACTCCATACCCTCTCGCCAGAGTCCACCTAGATTGTCCCTACGTGAACGGAGAAGTCCAAGTCGCCGTCAGGGAAAAGACTTTTCCCATGCCTGGAGTGCAACTTCTCCTAGGCAACGACTTGGCAGAAGACCTGCAACCGACCAACCTGATCGTCATGGACAACCCCCAGGTGTGTAACTCTGTGCCAAGTAACCCTATTCTAGAGTATGTTCCAGCAGAGGTTAAAGAGAGTGATGAAGTTTCTCCTCCGGTTCTCATGACCACCCGTGCACAAGCCGCACGTCCACAGCCAGCTGACTCTACTGCTACCGCTGTCCCTCAAGACCCTCAGAAACTACCCCCGCATCTGACCAAGTTGGAGTTCCGTAAGTTGCAGAGGGAAGATCTTACTTTAACACCATTGTTTTTCCAGGCTGAGACTCAACCCGACAGTATTCCTGGGTTCTTCCTAGAGAACGACTTGCTCTACCGCAGATATAGACCCAGTAAACTGAAGGAGGAGGACGATTGGGCCAACATCGAACAACTTGTGATTCCTACCAGCCTGCGGCCCACTATTCTACACCTGGCCCACGGAGCGCTCTCCCACTACGGCTTCAACAAGACTTACCATGGAATTCGTCAAGACTACTACTGGCCAGGTATGGTAAATAACGTCAAACAGTACGTAAAACAGTGTCATACATGTCAGATGGCAGGCAAACCGAACATCTCCATTCCCAGAGCGCCACTGATTCCCATACAGGTGCCTGCGGAACCTTTCCACAGACTCATAATAGACTGTGTTGGTCCTTTACCTCGGACCAGTTCAGGTAACGCCTACATCCTAACCATCCTGTGTCCTACCACCAGATTTCCCATAGCAGTTCCAGTGAAGAACATCACGGCTGCTACGGTTGTAAAAATCTATTGAAGATCTTCACTCAATACGGATTTCCCAGGGAGATTCAGAGCGACTGTGGTACCAACTTCACCAGTGATCTCTTCAAAAGGACACTGGAGGAGTTCAACATCAAACAGGTATTGTCCAGCCCCTATCATCCTGCTTCACAGGGTTCTCTTGAACGTAGTCATCAGACAATCAAAGCACTCTTGAAAAAGTTTTGTAGTGAAACCTCTAAGGATTGGGATAAGCAGATTGACCTTATAATGTGTATTTACAGAAGTCTCCCCAATGAGTCCCTAGGAGTATCTCCTTATGAGATGCTCTACGGCCGTAAGTGCCGTACTCCCCTTAAGGCTTTCAAAGACTCTCTCAGAGATGCCACCTTCAGTGAGCATCAGAATGTGCCCCAGTTTCTTCAGATTCAGATTCAGATTCAGATGTTTATTCAGGTAAGGTATATACATACAAGTGATGTTACATTAATGGATTGATATATAGATAGAGCTAGTACATACAATGCCTAAAGCCACTATTACGCAATGCGTTTCGGGCAAGAAAAACATTAATATCTAGAACTTAATACTAATTGAGCATAAAGAATAAAAAGTGTTGAGAACAGATACAAATAAAGATAAAAAAAGGGGGAACATGACTGAAAAAGCAGCACAAATACAATAGGTTGACAAACAGTGTTGATTAAAAAAAAAGAAAATAACAGACATGGGTTGACAATAGAGGAGTGAGGTAGATTACAGGGAATTTATTAGGTAGTGTTTAGTTTTTATCTTAAACTGGTTGAGAGAGGTACAGTCTTTAACATGGTTGGGAAGGTCATTCCACATTCTGGGCCCCTTGATTTGCAGAGCATTTCTCGTTTGATTAAGACGTACTCTAGGAATATCAAAACTGTATTTATTTCTGGTGTGGTGCTCATGGGTTCTGTTACAACCTTCTATGAAGCTTTTAAGATCAGGATTGGCATTATAGTTTAGCGTTTTATATATGTATAATACACATGAGAGAATGTGCAGTGACTTAATATCTAACATATTCAGAGATTTGAGTAGGGGTACCGAGTGATGTCTGGGGCCAGAGTTGGATATTGTTCTAATAGCAGCTTTGTGTTGGGTAATTAGAGGACGTAAGTGATTTTGGGTAGTAGAACCCCAAGCACAAATACCATAGTTGAGATAAGGATAGATAAGGGAGTAATAGAGAGTCACCAGGGCAGGGCGTGGTACATAATATCTGATCTTAGAAACAAAAAACCTTCAAAAAATCTTCAAAACCTTCAACACATTCTAGAGAGAGTCCACCGCTTTGCCCATGATAATCTATTGAAAGCCCAGGAGAGAATGAAGACTCATTACGACCAGACCAGCAAAGTAAGAAAATTCAAGCCGGGAGACTTTGTCCTTGCATACTTCCCTATCCCAGGTTCACCTTTACAAAACAGGTTTTCAGGACCCTACCGCGTCAAAGAGTGCAGGAATAACAACAACTACGTAATAGAGACTCCAGATAGGCGGCGGAAGACCCAGCTGTGCCACGTCAACCTCCTGAAGCAATATAATGGTACTCCTCCCACTGTTCTGATTAACTGTTCTACCTTCACAGAACCCTACATCCACAGTGAGACCTTCCCAGCTTCTCCTCCCGACAGCACTGACAAGGAGTCAGCGCTTTCTAATTCCAAAATCCTTAATGATCTTCCCAAATACTTTCAGGATAATAATCGTGCTCCTTTGCCCTATTCTAATTCCTCTCTCACCTCGTCAGATAAGCCCTTCATCCTCCATGTCGACGCCAGTGGTACCGACGTTGGTGGTGTCGTGATGCAGCAACGAGGCGAGGAGAACACACCTGTCAGCGACTACTGCTACAAGGAACTACGGAACAATTGGCAAGGAGCTACTCTTCATCATCCTGAAGCTCCAGCACTTCACTCCACACCTGCAAAGTGCTCGGTCCACCATCAACACGGACCACACCACCCTACACCTCCTGCAGCACGCCCACTTCCCATCTCAACGTCTTCTACTATGGGCTTGCTAACTGCAGAAAATCCACCTGGAGACACGCTATACCAAGATTCTGACAACACCATAGCCGATGCCCTCTCCAGAGTTTATGAAGTAGAAGCGACTCCATCCATTACTCCACCACATAACGACGTACTTCTTCCAGAACCGCAGGCTTCGGGGGAGAGTTGTGACAATAATCTCCTTCAAGAGATTGAGCCTGCTCTTCCCTCCACAAATACGTCGTTACATCTATATAAAACTACTATGGAAGAAATGTCCAACAACGACAACAACATCTCCAAGGTTTGCCAGAGCGCAAAACGTATGCAGCCAGGAACACCTGCTCAGACTCAAACCGCCAAACTACCCGTCTTGCTGCCGGCTCCTCGCTGATTGGTCGCCGGTCTGGCTGCAACTGCACTTCCCCCCCCCATACTACTTGATGTCTGGGGCCGCCACGACCTCAGTCCTCAGAATATTCAGTGCTTTCACACAGTTAACACTTCTCCCTGCTAGACGTAAGCTTTGGCGTACGTGTACTAAGAGAGGTGATAGCTTAAAGCAATATTCCCGCACCTCTCATTTACTTGTATATTGCACTTCTTGTTATTTTGCTCACTTGTCTTAACGTAACTTTTCATTGTGTCATTTAATTATTCTTATTATTTTGATTGATTGATTTTATTATACGAATTTGTTTGTCCATTTTATTCATGTTTTGTTTATTTAACGTAATTAAAATTCCATTGTTAAAGTTTACTTGTGTTTTGTGTGTTTTCTCTCTTACCTTACCACAGACGAAGTTCCAGATTTTCTATTTTTTTTAATACTATGTGACGAGGCCATACCCCTAGCTTTGAACAGCCGAACACCAACGCGTTACCGTCACAACACTCACACCAATAACAATAATAATAATAACTTTACCACACTATCTTACGTTAAAAGCCTTGGTCCACGTAGGCAGGATACAAGGTTTACACTAATAACAAGCTAGGGTAAAGTACTACTGGATAAGCACTGAAGCTGGATGCAGCTTAGGGTAGTGAAACCACGTGGGACCCTAATACAAAACACAACACTTAGGGGTACCCAAAACACTGGCAAATACTATCCCCAGGTCTCACCGATATTACTACCAGAGTAGGTACATTTAGAAATCATACAATACTTAACTTTAGGGTACAGGAACTTAAAGTAAGGGAAATAAGTAAGAGGAGAAGGGAGGAGATGAGGGGGTGCAGCCACAGAGTAGGTCTCGTCCGCACGAACGCCAGCCAGAGAAGTCCCCTAGCCACCAGCTAGGTCTCCCGCATGTCGTGGTGCCGGAAGGAGCCTAATTGATCGTGCAGCTAAGCACATTAAAGATCTTCCCCTATGCAACGTATTGTTACTTTACAAATGATTAGAAAGTATTAGTAAGCAAAGTTGGTGCCTATGTTATTATTTAATAATCAACCCCCAGCTCAGTCTTTAAATGCTCTTTGAGAAACAATAATAGTCTTACGTCTGGCAGGGAAGATACAAACAATTGCCGTTCGAGATGCACTCAACTGTACTACCAGAAAGTTTAATAGCTCAAGTTTTGACCTCTGGTTTCCACTGGAGAACCCAGGGTCGTAACAGTAGCAATGGAAATAAGTCCCCATCTCGCAAGAGGGTTAGTCATACAGGGACATATGTTTAGTAGCCTGCACTGGCAAATTTTGGGTACACTGTGAGGATATCTTCAAGAATACGAGAGTGAATAAAGTAATTGCAAAGCTCCAGGTACCTCATGCCAACTGGTCTGAAAGATTTAATATCTGGGCATTCGGTGATGTAGTGTGAGAGATCATGCCGCAGTTCCTGCTCACAGAGTTTGCACCTGGAGTGCTCAGGATTGGGAGATCCGTCACCTGTAGCCACCTGCCACAGGTAACGGTAACCCAACCTGATCCTTGCAACCACTGTGTCGCACAGTCTAGTGGACGTTTTGTGCTGTCCATAGATATAGGTTTCAGATCTGAACAAATCATAGCTTTTTATACTAGTCTTTTAGGTCGTTGGGAGTCAGTAATTTCTTTTCTATCAGATCTGAATGTTTGGACCAATACAGTTTTGACATCAGAGATGGGGATACCTAGATCTAATTCAACTTCATCTTAGTTGCACGCTAATTTGGCTGCAATGTCTGTCTCATTATGATGGGTTTTATTTATGTATGAAGGTATCCATACAAAGGAGATTCGAGACTCTTTACTCTGTGCAGAAATTAGGTAATTTATAATTGGTAGTATGTGGTTCTTGCTCTCGATCTTCCAGGAGAAGTTTTCGATTGCTTGAAGAGCAGACTTTGAATCACAAAATATTATTCCTCCTCCAATGTTTTTTATTGTACTGGTAGCTAGTTGTAACGATGCTAGTTCTGCTTGTGTGGAGGTCAGCTAGTTGTTTAACCTGACACTGACAGTCTTTGTGCAAATATTATTTCGATAAAACCTACATGCTGCTGCAGTCCGTCCAGTAGAGGATTGGACTGAGCCGTCGGTGTAGACACAGTGCTCGTGAGATCTTAAATTCTCGATGGAGGAGGCAATTGTTTCGAGTGTGACAGCTTTAAGAAGAGCAAGATTCTCACTATCTTTCTTGGTGATGGTGTGTATGATACTTGGATGGTGGGATAAGATAACAAGGAATATCGGAGACAGGTAAATTTCACTTGAAAGGAATGCTGAGTTTAATGAGATTGTAGGCATTGTTGCTCAGCCATTTATCATAAAAGGAGTGAGTTGGTATGCCGGCACCAGTCAATACGGTGTTAACAGCACTAAATAATTTGTCTCTGAGCAATGCAGGAGTGAGTTTAGTTCATTTATTATGCACCCCATTCCTATCTTGTGGGCGGTAGTGGAAAGGGTTAGAGGCACATAATGGGCTTAGGGACTGAACCCCACAATTCATTTAGTTAAGCAAGTTTGTTCTGTAAAATTCTGAAACCTTTTTGTTTGATGATGATACTTCCCTCATCCTGAAACGCTGTGATACTCGTGGCTTTACAAGATTGTAAATACTACGCGATGCTACGTATTCTCCCAAACCCAATCATATCTTACCCTTACCATAATTTAATTAAAACTTCAATCACAATAGTTAAATAATTACGCTGCTTATTTCTCTCAGTTTGGGATGTGTTCTTCTTGGATTTATTATTACTGATTAACGATAAACCTTAAACATTGATGCCTTCCTTTTAGTCATTACTTCGTCGTCACACCTTGGCCTACCCTACCGTAATTACTTCGTCGTCACACCTTGGCCTACCCTACCGTAATTACTTCGTCGTCACACCTTGGCCTACCCTACCGTAATTACTTCGTCGTCACACCTTGGCCTACCCTACCGTAATTACTTCGTCGTCACACCTTGGCCTACCCTACCGTAATTACTTCGTCGTCACACCTTGGCCTACCCTACCGTAATTACTTCGTCGTCACACCTTGGCCTACCCTACCGTAATTACTTCGTCGTCACACCTTGGCCTACCCTACCGTAATTACTTCGTCGTCACACCTTGGCCTACCCTACCGTAATTACTTCGTCGTCACACCTTGGCCTACCCTACCGTAATTACTTCGTCGTCACACCTTGGCCTACCCTACCGTAATTAAATCCTGCTTCACAATTGTGCCTTCCTTTAATTAATCGGTCACTGGGATTCCGGAACATGTTTAAAAACTATAATTATGAAGGCTTTCTAAGTTTATATTCGTTAATTTTATACTTATATCTATACAATAGGTAATGAGAATTACTATTACGGTCATTGTAAAGTACTTAGCTTAAAGTTTAGCTTAGCTTACTTAGCTTAGCTTAGCTTAGGTTAGCTTAGCTTAGCTTACTTAGCTTAGCTTAGCTTAGGTTAGCTTAGCTTAGCTTACTTAGCTTAAAGTTAATGACTTTTAATATTCATTAATCCGCTTACTGGTACCAGTCTGGGACGCTTTATTCTATCAATTATCATTTTTCTCTCCACAGACTGTTGGGGATAGTTTTTATGGTATTCTTATACAGCACATTTGGTGAGCTTATTTTTATACTCGGTCGCTGTGCTCCACGATACATAATTATATCCTGCTAATCATTTAAGGCTATCTATGTACATTTGTTATTTGTATATCTATATATATCTATAGGTAACAGGGATTATTTCTTTCCTTGTCATTACTGAAGTATTTAGTTAATTTAAAGTCTTATAATATTATGATTAATACACTTATCTGTAACAGCTTGGGGCTCCTTAATCTATTAATTATCCTTAATCTATCCACAGCGGTTAATCCTTAACGACCAACCACCCACCGTACCACTAAGGATTAAGCCACTCAAGGGGTGGCACGGGCATGCTTCGCCCGAAAAATTGTATGATATACAGCTCATTTTATTCTGACTAACGACCACTTATAAATGCGGTTGACAGGCCGCGTTGACGTAATATCACGCTTGATGCGGTGCCCCCTTTGCATCTTGGGGGTGTGGGTTGTTCTCACATATTCATGCATTAATTGCAGTATATTACACGTTCATGTGAATTTAATGACGTTCTATAGTACATGTCTTCCCCATGCTTGGAACATTAGAAGGTCCCATCCTTCACTACGTTTCGTGGTAATTGGTCCACAATTTTAACAACCCTGTTATTGAACCAGTATTTACCCAAGCCTTTTCTAATTCCTACGCTGTATACGTTCAAGGGAATTTACTTACGTATTTATTTATTTATTTATTTATGCATATACAAGAATGTACATAAGGAATGTGAGGATACAAATATGGTAATTACAGTCTTGGAAAGCCACTAGCACGCGCAGCGTTTCGGGCAGGTCCTTAATGTCAGGCATTTGGGCAATCAATTGAGTACCAGCTGGTAGGAAGCCCATGCTATATTAATAACATCCAGACATGGCAGTAAGATAAGGAAGACTCAGCCATGTCATGGGCAGTTCACAATCCTTCAAGATGACATACAGGCAAGTAAGTCGGGTAATAATTCTGGTTGTGATTCTAAAGAGCTCATCTCATGGTTCAGTAGAGCATGTACCTGGGAAGTCGAGACTTTTCTGGGGGGAAACCCCTACGGCTCCCCGGAGCTATCCATGGCTGATATGGATACCCTAACTATTTTGCATCAGTTGATGTGGGTGGAGTTCTAGGCCTACCGGGGACCACGAGCTAGAACCTGGCCCCCTCAGAGAGGCACGGGGAGCAATGGCCCATAGAAATGCACATGTGATTTGGAGCATTCTATATCTGCCATCGACCGGGACAGGCACCCAGAAAGGTAAGCGCCACAGAACAAACCCCTATTCTGGTTAACAACAAAAATCGACAAACGAGTGGACAGAACTTCCCCAGGAAAACGAACTAACAAGCATTACGTCACACGAGCCGCGCCGCATGTCTGCGCAGCTCCCCCCTCCCCGGGAGGGGGAAGGGGGAGCCCCAGACCCCCCACGCTGGCGATCCCCACCCCAATTCCTCGGCTGATGGGATAATGCACGGTCGTGTGGCTCCAGCTCCGGTCTTGTCTTAGTGCTGTGACTTGTTTGCAGTGCTGCTCTTACGGTGGTCGTGTGAGCTGGGAGTAGTATTCTCAGGTACTCGGGCTACATGTGCTTAGGGTCACCTTCCCTGAGTGCCCTGTAAGTACCGCCCTTGGGGCTTGGGGTTGCCTTCCACAAGTCACCTTGGGTCTACCTCTGTTGGTTTTTCGCTGCTTGGCATTTGGCCACCCCGAGTGTTTGGGGGTTTTACTCCCTTGTTTACCTTGGGGTAAGTGGTAGTTATCGCACTGGTGGGGCGCAGGGTACTGCGTAGCTAGTTTTCACCTATGACAGTGGCCGGCTCTGTTCCCTCTGGGTACGTTGTCCACTTGTGTGATTTTTCTTTTATATTTGTTTTTGCCTCATAGGGGGGTCTGCCTTGTGTTCCCCTCCCCCTTATATTAGGTTCGTTTGTGTGGTGGCACCCCCTGCTTCGCCGTCACGGGTGGACACGTCCCTTGGGTTCAGCTTTAGCAGTTTGCTTGGTAGTTTGAGGCGCCGGTTAGCAGTGCCCTGCCTGGGATAACCCTTAGCAGACCCAGTCTAAGGGCCCTGGGAAACCCCCCGGGGGCTCTCAGGTCCGATAGTGGAGACCCTTGCGTCCCCTCTCGCTTTGTGCGAGCTGAGGGTTGCTCTGTCCCTTTGTCTCAGGATGACTCTCACTGTTTTTGCCTCCGTCATGCTGCCTGTTGGGTCGGTGACACATTCGACCCTTGAGTCCTGCGGGCTTTGTTGCTTGTTCGTGACTCCATTCACCCAGTCTGCTGATGAATTCCCGTGGGTGCAGGCAGCTCGCGCGTTGCAGGGTAGGATGTTGCAACGCGTTCAGGTTTGTCGCTTCCCCGGACGCCCCGACGCTACCCTGCTTGTGTAGGGACCCAGCCTTGGGGGTTTTGGTCGCTTCGGCCTTGGTTCTTCCACGCCCTCCTTGTTTTTCCCCCTTCTGCTTCCGGCCCCTACGCATCTGCAGGTTTCGGGGTCGGGGCGGGGCTAGAGATTCTGAGGTTTGGGCAGTTTCGGGGGTTGCCCCATCCGGGGTAGCTGCGGAGGCATTCGAGTCTGTTCCTCCGGCCGATGCTCCGAGGTCTGACTAGTGGGCCCCTTCTCTTCCAGCTCTCTCGGCTGCCCCGGCTTTTTCTTGTGGGGCCGGGGCTTTGGAGGTCGACTCGACCCCGGGGCCTGGTGTGGAGGCTCCTGGGGTTGGGGAGGAGCGGCCTTGGGGGCCTTAGGCTCCATTGCGCCCTACCTGGATTTCCGTCCTTTTGAGCGGGGCTTGCTGTTGCGAGGAGTGGGGTTTTCTTTTCCCCCCCTGCGTACGATTTGGGCTTGGGTTCTGCTCCTCCCCGGGTTCGGTTCCGTGTCCCTGTGGTTTCTTCGGTTCCGTCTTCCGGAGGTTTTCGGCTAACCGCATCTCTACGCCTGTGGTGCGGTCGTCCTTTGCGGCTTACCTCCTGCGTGTTCGCCTCTCGCTCTTTTCTTAATCGAATCCATGCCCCGTTGCTTTGGGGGGTGTTTTGGGGTGCCGCTGTGGGGGAAGTCACGAGATTTTTCCCTGCGTTCTGGGGTGGTGAGCCTCCTTCGCCGCTCCCCTCCTCTCCAGCATGGGCGCCCTGGCCGCCTCCGGCGGCTACGGACTCGAAAGCTTGTGTCATGGCCCTTCAGCGCCTATGTTCTGCAGGTGAGTTGGTGCGGTTTGGCGTCTCCTTTGTCCTGACGCTATTTTTGTTTTTGGCAGTAGGAGAGGGTGTACATGCGTACTTGAGAACGTGGACCGTATCACCCGAGGTGCCTACTGCAGGGCTATTAACCCATACTGGGCAGCTCTTGTTCTCTCCACCTGATTCCTTCCTCGGTTCACGGGTGTCTGCGGGTGGCCTCTTGGCCCTTCCGAGGCGGCTCCTGCCTGTACTCCTCCTGCCCCTCTCCTATGCTTGTCTAACCTTGCTTGAGTTCGGGGCCCCGCCTCCACCTTGTTCCGCAGTGCAACGGTGGGGGTGCCTGTTCAGTGGTACGTTTTCCTGTGTCGAGAGTGTTTTGTGCTCGCCTCCTTGTGCTTGCAGTATTGGGTTCTGGCTCTTTGGTTCCGCCTCTCCCCTGTCGTTTGCCTGTCGAGCGGATTCTGTTCTTCATGGGCGCTCTCGTCTCTGCTCTTGGGGCTGTGTATGGGGTGAGCCCAAGTTGGGCTGCCTAATGTGTTTCCTTCGATTGCCTGTTACACTGCACACATTTCTTCTACCGTCCTGGTTGATACCTGGTTGATAGGGTTCTGGGAGTTGTTCTACTCCCCAAGCCTGGCCCGAGGCCAGGCATGACTTGTCAGAGTTTGGTCCACTAGGCTGTTGCTTGGAGCGGCCCGCAGGCCCACATACCCACCACAGCCCGGTTGGTCCGGCACTCCTTGGAGGAATAAATCTAGTTTCCTCTTGAAGATGTCCACAGTTGTTCCGGCAATATTTCTTATGCTTGCTGGGAGGACGTTGAACAACCGCGGACCTCTGATGTTTATACAGTGTTCTCTGATTGTGCCTATGGCGCACCTGCTCTTCACTGGTTCTATTCTGCATTTTCTTCCATATCGTTCACTCCAGTACGTTTTTATTTTACTGTGTAGATTTGGTACTTGGCCCTCCAGTATCTTCCAGGAGTATATTATTTGATATCTCTCTCGTCTTTTTTCTAGTGAGTACATTTGGAGGGCTTTGAGACAATCCCAATAATTTAGGTGCTTTATTGCGTCTATGCGTGCCGTATATGTTCTCTGTATTCCCTCTATTTCAGCAATCTCTCCTGCTCTGAAGGGGGAAGTGAGTACTAAGCAGTACTCAAGACGGGACAACACAAGTGACTTGAAGAGTACAACCATTGTGATGGGATCCCTTCCCGTTTCCCATTGTGTTGCTCCTTCCCGTTTTCTGGTATGTCTGTCGTCATTCGGTTGAGCTTCCCTCCGGTCCTTTCTAGGGCTTGTGGGTCCTCTTCCCGGCAGCTTCTGGGTGTTTGGCCTTTTTGTTCTTTTGTGCATATCTCTTCTCTTCGCGCTGTCTCGGCGCTACTCATTTTCCTGGGGGCGATTTTGCTCCTCTTAATGAGTCTTTTCGTTCCTGCCCTTCTGCGGGATGTTGGTGCCGGGCGGCTCCTTAAGCGGGTTCCTTCCCTGTCGGCTGCACTTGTGGCGGTGGACTTGCACGCTTGTGGCATTTTAGTTTTGGTCCTGCGTTTTCTTTTCCCTCCTGGGGCTGTCATAGGATTGGCTTGCGGAGGATGTAGAGGCGCTTGGGGCCGTTCCTGGGTCTGGCACCTTGGTTTCTGCCGCTTGCTTTCGGTATCGATGTTCCTTCTGTGCCGTTTCGCAGGCTGTCTCGTGCGTTGTTTCTCCTCCGGCCTGCTTATGCACTACCTGTGCCGTCCTGGTCTTTGGACGGGGTGCTCTCCTGTTTTTCTTCTCCTTGGTGGTTGTGGCTCCTTGGGGTCAGGTTTGCTTTGCCTCGGCTCTCTCTTTATGTTGGCATTGGCCTCTGGGGGTCGTGCGGCGGAGCTTCATGCTCTTCTCAGGCGCAGTGGTTTTTTGCTCATATGGTTGTGGTCTTAGGTTTCTTCGTCTGCGGCCGTTCTCCCTTTTTCTGGCGAATGATGTGCCTGCTGCTTTCCGGAGGGGTCCTTGGGTTGTTGTCTCGACTTCGTGTTGAGGAGTGGTTCACCGACCGCCTCCCGGGTGTGTCCCCTTGTTTTCTTAGGTAGTCTTTGGTGAAGTAGCTCCGGGGAGCTGTAGGGGCTCCCCCCAGAAAACCAGCATTGAATGTAATGAAACGCCATTTTCTGGGTGAGTCCCGGAGGCTCCCCGGCACCCTCCCGCCCTCCGGTCAGCATTTTTTTTCACGGTTTTGATATCCAGCCTCGGAACTGGGGTGGGGATCGCCGGCGCGGGGGTCTGGGGCTCCGCCTTCCCCCCTCCCGGGGAGGGGGGAGCTGCGCAGACATGCGGCGCGGCTCGTGTGACGTCATGCTTGTTAGTTCGTTTTCCTGGGGAAGTTCTGTCCACTTGTTTGTCGATTTTTGTTGTTAAACAGAATAGGGGTTTGTTTTGTGGCGCTTACCTTTCTGGGTGCCTGTCCCGGTCGATGGCAGATATAGAATGCTCCAAATCACATGTGCATTTCTATGGGCCATTGCTCCCCGTGCCTCTCTGAGGGGGCCAGGTTCTGGCTCGTGGTCCCTGGTAGGCCTAGAACTCCACCCACATTGACTTATGTAAAATAGTTAGGGTATCCATATCAGCCATGGATCGCTCCGGGGAGCCTCCGGGACACACCCAGAAAATGGCGTTTCATTACATTTAACACTGTTTTTTTTTTAATGGAAATTTCTGTTTGGGCCCTAAGCCTTTGGCTGGCCCACTGAGTGTTGCTTGTTTTTGTTTTACTTACGTGGAGTATGAGTATTTATGGATGATTGACTTGGATGATTGCTTCAGTAAGATTTTGCCCCATGTGTTAAACAACTTCTTCGGCTCTGTTGGATCTAAGTTGAAATCTTAATGGACTTGTAACTCTGCACTGTGTTAGATAATGTTCCAGTGGTCTGTCGGGCATTTCTCCACAGTGCTGACACATGGGTTTAATTCTATCCTATTACTTCGATATTTTCTCCTACAGGCTAGGTTTCTAAATTTCTCTAGCACAGGGAATATTCCTGCAGGGTTATATGAAGTGCTTGTGTTTGCACTGGAGGAAATCTCAGTTGAGGATGCCTGTCGAATGCACATGATGAAGACCTTAGCTCTAGGAACTTCTCTTTGTAACAAATCACAACCAAGTTCCTGATTTGTCCTGGCTGGCTGACAATGCTTTGTTTCCCATTTTTGTCACTCATAGACACTAGAGTCGTAGAAAGCTTCAGCCACTTTTAATATTACACGTATTCTGGTGGATGAGCAGTTTGACCTCTATGAGCATTGCTCTTCATGCTCCTTTTCTTTGAGAAATTGCAACCTGGTTTGATCCTTGCTGCAGCACCACACTGCAGCAGAGTGGAATGTTGATGTGGCCACCTTAGTTTTGAATATACAAGACCCTTCGCTTGCCTCATTCAGGTGGTCATTTTTGCCTGCACTTTGAACTGAGGCTTCTCAGCTGAAGGCAGTGTGGGATGAACATGCTCTCCTTGTGTTCAGATGTTCCTCTTCATACTATAATTACCTAAGTGTAGTTACAGGATGAGAGCTACGCTCGTGGTGTCCCGTCTTCCCAGCACTCATTGTCATATAATGCTTTAAAACTACTGATGGTCTTGGCCTCCACCACCTTCTCACCTAACTTGTTCTAACCGTCTACCACTCTGTTTGCGAAAGTGAATGTTCTTATATTTCTTCGGCATCTGTGTTTAGCTAGTTTAAATCTATGATCTCTTGTTCTTAAAGTTCCAGGTATCAGGAAATCTTCCCTGTCGATTTTATCAATTCCTGTTACTATTTTGTACGTAGTCATCATATCGCCTCTTTTTCTTCTGTCTTCTAGTCTTAGCATATTTAATGCCTCTAACCTCTCCTTGTAGCTCTTGCCCTTCAGTTCCGGGAGCTACTTAGTAGCATGTCTTTGCACCTTTTCCAGTTTGTTGATGTGCTTCTTAAGATATGGGCACCTCAACACCGCTGCATATTCTAGCTTTGGCCTAACAAAAATCGTGAACAATTTCTTTAGTATATCGCAATTCTGAAGTTAGAAAGCGTGGCATAGGCTCCTCGCACAACGTTCTTTATGTGGTCCTCAGGCGAAAGTTTTCTATCTAGAACTACCCCTAGATCTCTTTCTTTATCAGAATTCTTTAAAGATTTCTCACATAATATATAGGTTGTGTGGGGTCTATGTTCTATTCCACATTCCATAACATGGTATTTATTAACATTAAATTCCATTTGCCAAGTGGTACTCCATATACTAATTTTGTCCAGGTCATCTTGAAGGGCATGACAATCATCTAAGTTTCTTATCCTTCCTATTATCTTAGCATCATCAGCAAACATGTTCATATAATTCTGTATACCAACTGGTAGATCATTTATGTAGACAATAAACATCACTGGTACAAGAACTGAACCCTGTGTACTCCACTTGTGATATTTCTCCAGTCCGCTACATTGCCGCTGATCACTGCCCTCATATTTCTATCAGTCAGAAAATTTTTCATCCATGTTAGAAGCTTACCTGTCACCCCTCCAATATTTTCCAGTTTCCAGAAACAACCTCTTACGTGGAACTCTGTCGAAAGCCTTTTTTAGGTCTAGATAGATGCAGTCATCCAACCATCTCATTCCTGTAATATCTCTGTGGCTCGTTCATAGAAACTGAGTAAATTCGATACACAGGATCTTCCGGATCGAAAACCATACTGTCTGTCTGATATTATATAATTTCTCTCCAGGTGTTCTACCCATTTAGTTTTGATTAGTTTTTCCAATACTTTCCCTATTACACTTGTCAATGATACAGGTCTATAATTGAGGGGGTCTTCCCTACTGCCACTTTTGTAGATTGGAACTATGTTAGCTTGTTTCCACATGTCTGCTATGACTCCTGTATACAGGGATGCCTGAAAGATCAGGGTGAAGTGGAATGCTGAGCTCAGTTGCACATTCTCTCAGAACCCATGGTAAATCTCCATCTGGACCAACTGCTTTGTTCTTACTTAGCTCCTTTAGCATATTTTCCACTTCTTCTCAAGACACCTCTATACGCTCTATGTTGTTCTCTGGAATTCTTATTGTGTCTGGTTCTCTGAAGATCTCATTTTGTACAAACATACTTTGACGGTTTTCGTTTAATGTTTTGCACATTTCATTTTCATTTTCCGTGTATCTGTCCCCCATTTTCAACCTCTGAATATTATCCTTTACCTGCAGCTTACTTTTAATGAATTTATAGAAAAGGCCTGGATCTGATTTACATTTGTCTGCTATACCATTCTCAAAGTTCCTCTCTGCCACTCTCCTTACTGACGTGTAGTTGTTTCTTGCATCTTTGTATTGCTGGTACTGTATGTTTGGGGGGTTTAGCCTCTTTCTATAATTATTCTATGCTTGTGTCTTTTGATCTCTGGGCCCTCTCGCAATTTCTGTTGAACCAACCCTGTTTCCTAGATCTGCATGTCTGTTTTGGTATGAATGTTTGTGTGACTTCATCATATATTATGGAAAATTTGGCATACATCTTATTTACTTCCTTTCCTAGCAACAAGTCTGTCCATGTATACCCGAGAAAAATAATTCTAAGTTCCCCATAACGCCCTATTTTTGAAATCGAGTTTAACAATTGTTTCACTGTCCCCATTCTCTACTAGATTATATCTCATAGCGTATTTAATGTTCAAGAGGATGTGATCACTCTGTCCCAAGGGAGGAAGGTACTGGATGTCATATACAATGGGGCCTCGAATTACGATGCTAATCTGTTCCCAGAGACGGATCATAAGTCGAAATATCGTAAGTCGAAGTGATTTTTCCCATAAGAAATAAAGGGAATTGAATTAATCCGTTCCCCACCCTCCAAAATATTAACATACATTTTATACTAAATACAATGTTTTTTTCTAACTACAATACAGTACCAAAGTATCTCTTTCCTTTATGGAGGGCTCTTGATGGCGTATGGAAGATGGTGATGAGGGGGGAGGAAGAGAGTTGTTCCTGTTTGGAAGGGGAGTCCCCTTCCATTATCACATCAGGCAGTGATGTTTTCTCTGGGTACTCTCTCCTACATTTTGCCTGAATACCACTAGGACCTGGTTGTGGTTCAGTGCTTGTTTGTCTCACTACAATTTGTCAAGAGACATTTGTTTTTCCCTTCATTTTAACATTTGTCTGTAATGATGCATCACAGTGTCATTGAATAGGTTAAGGCAACGACCTACTGCAGCTTGATTTGGGTGAGTCGTTTCAGCAAAAGTTCGCAATTCTTCCCATGCTGCACACATTTTCTTAATTGTTGAGGAAGAGACATTCTGTACTCTTGTTTCTGCTCTATGGTCATCCTTACATGGGTTTTCATATGTTGAGCCTTACCACTGACTTTCCTGGGACTCGTGGCGTGTTATATAATAATTACTTTAATGTTCAAAATGCAAAAAAATCACCACAAAAGCGGAATTTCTTATAGGTGCGATCGTCACTAAGTGGGCAGCTGTAGTAAACAGAGGCAGGTCGGCCGCGTGACTGGGAACCATGCGCTCGGTCGACCCGAACATGTACCAACAAATATCGGAAGTCGACGACACCATTGGATGTCGAGTCGCATTTTTCGATGAAATTTACATCGTAACTCGAAATTATTGTAAGTAGGGGCAATCGTATGTCGAGGTGCCACTTGTACCTCTTCTTCTTTCCTGGTGAATACTAGATCTCAGTACTGACGGAACATCCCCTTCCCTCATTCTTGTGGCCTGCTTGACGTGTTGAGACATGAATGTTTCCAAGATGAGGTTTGCAAATCTGCCTGTCCAAATGTCCTCTGTTCTTGCCTCGTAGGCCTCCCAGTCTATTGCCTTAAAGTTGAGGTTCCCCAGTACCAACAATCTGGATTTATCTTTGTCAGCTCTTGCTATAATCTCTCATGAACATTATGAGGCCCCACGTTTGTCATCCAGTTCTTCCTTTGTCCGTGTGTTGCTTGCTGGTGGGCTGTAGGCATTTAAAATTATCAGCTTATCATCTTGATTCCAGAGCTGCAATGCCATTATGTCAATATCTCGAGGGTTTTTCAAACAATAATTCTCTTGCCTTCAGGTGTTCTTTCACCAGCACAGCCACTCCTCCCCTCTTCCTAGTTTTCTTGTCACGTCTCCAAACTGAGTAGCCCCTTGGGAATACGACCTCATTTAAAATATTTTCTTCAAGTTTCATCTGTTAATGCGACAATATCTGGGACTTTGAGCCGAATTATATCCTTAAACTCCAATATTTTTTATCTCACTCCATCTATGTTGGTATATACTATTTTCAGAAATATGTTCCCCTTCCCATTGTTCTTTACACCCCCTTCCTTTAATGATTTTGTTGCTTTGTCTTTATGTACCATTTCACAAGCTTTCCAGTCTGACACTTTGTAGAAAAAAAGAATTCATTTCTTCTTCATTTCTATCCCCATTTAGACATTTTGCGTCAATGAGGTTCATTTTTAGCTTTTCTCTGTCCTCCTTTGAGAGGTCTTGTCTTATTGACCAAAGTTTGCCATCCTTGTGACATTGCAATTTTCTGGTATTCTGAAACATTTCTGTCATACTTCACTCCATTAAACGTCACCCTTAACCCTTAAAGTGCGCATCACGCCATATGACGTGTTAGGCGTTTTACCAGTCAACTGCGCTTCACGTCATATGATGTATATGGGTACCGCACACGATTTGAATGTCCCGCGGTGTAGCTGGGGTTCCCATACGCTGCCCAGGGGCTATAGTAAACAGCGGCCATTTTGAAAAAAATTCCCACGAACCGAAGGCGTGGGAGGCCTCAGTTTAGCGAGAGTCACCATGGCGAGCGCAAGTCAAACGCCTCTCGGGCAAGCACCACTCAATCCCTCACCCCAGAGCAAATAGCCCACGAATTATTCTCTGAAGGTGAAGAAACTGTGTTTGATGATTCAGACAACGATGAGGATTATACACAGTTGTCGGGTGATAGTAGCAGCAGCAGTGAGTGACAATGCTCGCCGTGTCATGGCAAGGCCTCTACGCTCACCCATGCCTCCTCGGCCAGTTTCTACCCCAATTCTACCACGACCTCACAGTTCCTGTGGATATTTTCTGTTTGAGGGGTGACGAGTCAGAGGGAGGTGACTCCTTTTCTGGGTTTAGTGACTCAGATCATAGTTTTATTGAGCCTGTGGCTGGTACCAGTGGTGTAACTGGGCGAGAAATTGTCGCGTCAGCAGCATCTCGCCCGGCCAAGCGCCACCGCATGGCACCACATGAGGGACCAAGACCCTCGTGTTCACGTGCATCCACCTCACGTGTACCCACCTCACGTGCACCCACCTCACGTGCACCCACCTCAGGTGCACCCACCTCAGGTGCACCCATCTCAGGTGCACCCACCTCAGGTGCACCCACCTCAGGTGCACCCACCTCAGGTGCACCCCACCTCACGTGCACCCACCTCACGTGCACGTAGCCGCCGTGCTTCTCGCAGACGGTATTCAGCTCCTGGTCGCCGGTATGCATCGCTTCCTCGCCGTCTTTCCTCTGCATCTCGCAGGACACCTGGTGTACTTGAGTGGAGTGATGGTGACGATTTTATTCCTAATATTCCTCACTTTGACGATAAAGATGTAGGGATTACATACCTTTTCCCTAATCAAGGTGAGGACATGGCTGAGATGGAATATTTTACAGCATTCTATGATGAACCACTCATGGAATACATTGTACACCAAACGAACCTGCATGCTGCTTACCTGATTGAGAGGGAAATCACAGAATCTTCACGACTGCAGCGTTGGAAAAATACCACAGTTGCGGAAATGTATGTGTTTTTGGCACTCTATTTGTTGATGAAGTACTGTCACAAACATGCAATTAGTGACTATTGGAGCAAGGACCATACAATACCAACACCTTTATTCGGGAAATATATGTCACGCGACAGGTTTCAGATACTCCTCAGGTGTCTACATTTTGGTAGTGTTCAGGACCGAACAGATGATGATAAACTGTGGCGAGTGAGGCACTACATGAACGATGTTATTGGAAAATTCAGAGATTTTTACGTACCAGCACAGAAGCTGGTGGTTGATGAATCTCACGTACTTTTCAAGGGACGTGTTCCATTCAAACAGTACATTCCCTCAAAACGAAACCGATTTGGCCTGAAATTTTTGGTTCTTTGTGATTGTGAGACAGGATACGTGTTACACATGATTCTGTACTCGGCTAGTGATGTAGACATTCCCGGTAACGACGAACATGGATTCTCGGGGAGTGTAGTGAAGACCATCATGGCTCCGTGGATGAACAAGGGACACATTTTATACACGGATAATTACTATACAAGTCCCTTGCTAGCTCGGCTCTTGCTAGAAAATAGAACCGGATTGGTTGGTACAGTAAAGCCACAACAAAGGGAAATGCCTGTGTTTGACAACGAAATTGCAGTTGGTGAGTGTCAGAGAAGGAAAAGTGATAACATTCTGTCAGTTCGGTGGAAAGACAAAAGAGAGGTGAACTTGTTGACAACAATTCATGATGGAACAATGGTGAACAGTGGGAAAGTGAACCATAAAACAAATGCACCACTATATAAGCCAGACTGTGTTTTAGACTATAATATCAACATGCGGTTGATTGATAAATCAGACATGATGATTGGCACTGCAGTGTGTGTGCGGAAAACATGTAGGTGGACGAAAAAAGTGTTCTTCCATCTTGTGGACATGGGCATGCTGAACTGTTTCAACATGTACCTTGTGAGAACTGGACGTAAGCCCACTTTCCGTGACTTTGTATTTGATGCTGCAATACAGTTATTAGGAAAGTTTGCAAAAGATATCCCAGGGATTCAGCGGCCCATCATAAACCCACTGTTGCAGCATGCTGGTACTCCACGCCTCGCTCACACTGAAGGCTTCCTAGCACACAGACTCAAGTATTTGCCACCAGCTGGGAAGCGTGCAATAGCCCAACGTGATTGCTTGGTGTGTAAAACAACGACACGTAGAGATCAGAAACGGAAGCTTGTGCAAACAAACAAAAGACTGTCAGTAGTTTCAAAGTGTTATATGACAAAGAGTGCTGGGAAGACGGGACACCACGAGCATAGCTCTCATCCTGTAACTACACTTAGGTAATTACACTTAGGTAATTACATGGTGTGAAACGTGTGGTATCCCATTATGTGCTGTCGAGTGCTTCAATGACTACCAAAGTCTAGAAAACTTCTAAGTGTGCTTCAAAGTGTGTATAGCGTGTGCGAGTGTGTAAATATGTAAACATATAAGCAAATAGCGTGTGCGTGTGTGTAACTATATAAAAATATAAGCAGAACATACAATATAATAGACTGTAATGACATATTATATTGCCGTAATTGAAAACATATGTGTGCGCCTGTGTATACTCAAATATGCAACAATTATTGATACAAAATATGTTCAAACATTATATGAAACACAATTAGTGAAAAAAATTTGATAAAATGTGCCTAGACACTGTAAATAAATAGCGCGAAAATATATTTGTGGCAACTCTGGCTGTTTGAGGACCGCGCGCAACACCTCCCGGGCGTGTACTGCATGAGCGAACATGCAGATTGTGACGTCATCGCTGATCTTTCCGGCTCTATTGCAACAAAAGTAAGTACAATAGAATTTTTTTTTATTTTTCCCGTGATCAGTGAACTTAACAGATTACATTTTTTTTTTTTTTTCAAAATGACATGCGCCTGTGGGGATGACAGGATATTAGACCCCGAGCATGTTAAGGGTTAAGGGGCGGTTCTTGTCTTTCTCATATTTTCCTATCCTCCTAAAATCACTGACATGCTCCTTTGAATTTAGGCCTTTGCCTATTCTTACTATTTTTTTCTATGATTTTCATCTCTTCTGCTGCTCGGTCCACCCTAGATGGAATTTCCTTTTCTACACATCCAAAAATTATTATGGACTTCTATCTACAGTGTTTTGTACCAGTTTACTGTTGGTTTCAGTTCTTTCCCAATTGCTTACCTAAGATCCGCTTCTTGTTTGTCATTTCTGGTTTTGACTTCCAAACACACTTCCTTAATCATCTCTCTCTTTTACAACTTGGACATATGTCTCGTATATTTCTTCTTTATACTTTTCTAGTTCTTTATTAACCTCCTCTATGTGAGTTGTCAATGAAGTTTCCAGTTGCAGAGCTTAACCCTTAAATGGCACATGGCTGTATACCATTTGACACCCACAGGCACATACAAAAAAAAAAATAATATTTTGCGGTGTGCAGTGTGATATATTTATACAGTATAATAAAGTGAGTGAATCATCGCTGTAGTCAAAAATATGGTGTGCATATTGTTGATTTAATTATGTTCATCAAACAGTGAACAAATACTTTGTCAGTTATTACACTATATACACAGGTTATATATAAGTATCTGCATGTTTTGTTCACCATAACGAACCACTAAGTTGGTATTATGAGTCAAAAAGTGACGAGGAGTGACCACCACACACCAGCCAGCCACTCACTCCCTCAACACCTCACTCGCTCACATTCTCTTCCCACCATACTGTTTTTGCTTTTATTCAATATACTGTATACAGACGTTATATATAAGTATCTACATTCGTGTTCACCTTAACGAACCACTAAGTTGGCATGCTGAGTGGCAGTGGCAGCCCTCCACTAGCTGCTACTTCCTCCCTCCCTCAAGTCACCTGACTCACCCACATTCTCCACCCACCATACTGTTTTTGCTTTTATATACAGACGTTTATAAGTATTTACATGTTTTGTTCACCATAACTGTACACCTAAGCTTGTATGGTGAGTAAAGGCACAAAGACGTAGCTACTCACACAGTCAGCTGATGGCGACTGCCCTCAAGGCCAGACGCACTAATATTTCTCCTCCAACAATACTGTTTGTGGTGTTATTACGCTATATACACACATTATATATAAGTATCTACCAGTTTTATTCACCATACTTGTATAAGTAAACTGGTATGGTGCCCAAAGACCATAGTGGCCACCAGTAAACAACATAAGTCGTGCAGACGACTCCACCTCCCTCACCAAAATGGCGGCTCCCAACCTACTCCTCTTGCTGTTTATACCCTCTATACACACGTTATATATAAGTATCTACATTTGTGTTCACTATAGCGAATCACTAAGCTGGTATGGTGAGTGCAGTCAATAAAAGGTGGCCACACAGAGTCAGAAGACGATGCCACAACCCTCCCCCTCCCACAGCATTACTCCTCCCTCCATAAAATAAATAAATAAAATAAAATAAAATGTTTATTTAGGTAAGGTACATACATAAAATAAATTTTTACAAAGATTGGTTGACTTACAGGTAGAGCTAGTACATACAATGCCTTAAAGCCACTATTACGCAAAGCGTTTCGGGCATGATAAACTTAAATGACAAGCTTAATACTAATTGAGCATAATGAGTAGAATGAAAACAAGAAATGAAAACAGATGAAAAAGCAGCACAAATACAATTATGTCGACAAACAGCGCTCTTTAAAAAAAAAACAGACATTGGTTGACAATAGAAGGGTAAGGTAGGTTACAGGGAATTTATTAGGTATAGCTTCGTTTTGAACTTAAACTGGTTGAGAGAGGTACAGTCTTTAACATGGTTGGGAAGGTCATTCCACATTCTGGGCCCCTTGATTTGTAGAGCATTTCTAGTTTGATTAAGTCGTACTCTAGGAATATCAAAACTGTGTTTATTTCTGGTGTGGTGCTCATGGGTTCTGTTACAACCTTCTATGAAGCTTTTGAGATCAGGATTGGCATTATAGTTTAGCGTTTT
>NC_091154.1:14552787-14670287 GCF_040958095.1 Procambarus clarkii
ACCTAGGTAGTATAGTATATTATACCTAGGTAGTATAATATATTATACCTAGGTAGTATAGTATATTATACCTAGGTAGTATAGTATATTATACCTAGGTAGTATAGTATATTATACTTAGGTAGTATAGTATTATACCTAGGTAGTATAAGTATATTATACCTAGGTAGTATAGTATATTATACCTAGGTAGTATAATATATTATACCTAGGTAGTATATTATATTATACCTAGGTAGTATAATATATTATACCTAGGTAGTCTGGGGGTGACACTGGCCTGGAGATAGTATATTATACATACTTACATTGTCTGTGGGTGACACTGGCCCGGAGATATGACAATGTTGATATTCCTGCTCAAAAAATTAAACCATATCGGTTACCATATTTGAATCTTGGAAATGTTATCAATCAAAATATTTAAAGGATAATCTGCTCATTACATTTATTTCTAATCTGCTCTCCTCTTTCCTCCCTTCCTTGCTATAGTCTTGGGCATTACCTCCCTATCCTTCCTTGCTATAGTCTTGGGCATTACCTCCCTGTCCTTCCTTGCTATAGTCTTGGGCATTACCTCCCTATCCTTCCTTGCTATAGTCTTGGGCATTACCTCCCTATCCTTCCTTGCTATAGTCTTGGGCATTACCTCCCTATCCTTCCTTGCTATAGTCTTGGGCATTACCTCCCTGTCCTTCCTTGCTATAGTCTTGGGCATTACCTCCCTATCCTTCCTTGCTATAGTCTTGGGCATTACCTCCCTATCCTTCCTTGCTATAGTCTTGGGCATTACCTCCCTATCCTTCCTTGCTATAGTCTTGGGCATTACCTCCCTATCCTTCCTTGCTATAGTCTTGGGCATTACCTCCCTATCCTTCCTTGCTATAGTCTTGGGCATTACCTCCCTATCCTTCCTTGCTATAGTCTTGGGCATTACCTCCCTATCCTTCCTTGCTATAGTCTTGGGCATTACCTCCCTATCCTTCCTTGCTATAGTCTTGGGCATTACCTCCCTATCCTTCCTTGCTATAGTCTTGGGCATTACCTCCCTATCCTTCCTTGCTATAGTCTTAGGCATTACCTCCCTATCCTTCCTTGCTATAGTCTTGGGCATTACCTCCCTATCCTTCCTTGCTATAGTCTTGGGCATTACCTCCCTATCCTTCCTTGCTATAGTCTTGGGCATTACCTCCCTATCCTTCCTTGCTATAGTCTTGGGCATTACCTCCCTGTCCTTCCTTGCTATAGTCTTGGGCATTACCTCCCTATCCTTCCTTGCTATAGTCTTGGGCATTACCTCCCTATCCTTCCTTGCTATAGTCTTGGGCATTACCTCCCTATCCTTCCTTGCTATAGTCTTGGGCATTACCTCCCTATCCTTCCTTGCTATAGTCTTGGGCATTACCTCCCTATCCTTCCTTGCTATAGTCTTGGGCATTACCTCCCTATCCTTCCTTGCTATAGTCTTGGGCATTACCTCCCTATCCTTCCTTGCTATAGTCTTGGGCATTACCTCCCTATCCTTCCTTGCTATAGTCTTGGGCATTACCTCCCTATCCTTCCTTGCTATAGTCTTGGGCATTACCTCCCTATCCTTCCTTGCTATAGTCTTGGGCATTACCTCCCTATCCTTCCTTGCTATAGTCTTGGGCATTACCTCCCTATCCTTCCTTGCTATAGTCTTGGGCATTACCTCCCTATCCTTCCTTGCTATAGTCTTGGGCATTACCTCCCTATCCTTCCTTGCTATAGTCTTGGGCATTACCTCCCTATCCTTCCTTGCTATAGTCTTGGGCATTACCTCCCTATCCTTCCTTGCTATAGTCTTGGGCATTACCTCCCTATCCTTCCTTGCTATAGTCTTGGGCATTACCTCCCTATCCTTCCTTGCTATAGTCTTGGGCATTACCTCCCTATCCTTCCTTGCTATAGTCTTGGGCATTACCTCCCTATCCTTCCTTGCTATAGTCTTGGGCATTACCTCCCTATCCTTCCTTGCTATAGTCTTGGGCATTACCTCCCTATCCTTCCTTGCTATAGTCTTGGGCATTACCTCCCTATCCTTCCTTGCTATAGTCTTGGGCATTACCTCCCTATCCTTCCTTGCTATAGTCTTGGGCATTACCTCCCTATCCTTCCTTGCTATAGTCTTGGGCATTACCTCCCTATCCTTCCTTGCTATAGTCTTGGGCATTACCTCCCTATCCTTCCTTGCTATAGTCTTGGGCATTACCTCCCTATCCTTCCTTGCTATAGTCTTGGGCATTACCTCCCTATCCTTCCTTGCTATAGTCTTGGGCATTACCTCCCTATCCTTCCTTGCTATAGTCTTGGGCATTACCTCCCTATCCTTCCTTGCTATAGTCTTGGGCATTACCTCCCTATCCTTCCTTGCTATAGTCTTGGGCATTACCTCCCTATCCTTCCTTGCTATAGTCTTGGGCATTACCTCCCTATCCTTCCTTGCTATAGTCTTGGGCATTACCTCCCTATCCTTCCTTGCTATAGTCTTGGGCATTACCTCCCTATCCTTCCTTGCTATAGTCTTGGGCATTACCTCCCTATCCTTCCTTGCTATAGTCTTGGGCATTACCTCCCTATCCTTCCTTGCTATAGTCTTGGGCATTACCTCCCTATCCTTCCTTGCTATAGTCTTGGGCATTACCTCCCTATCCTTCCTTGCTATAGTCTTGGGCATTACCTCCCTATCCTTCCTTGCTATAGTCTTGGGCATTACCTCCCTATCCTTCCTTGCTATAGTCTTGGGCATTACCTCCCTATCCTTCCTTGCTATAGTCTTGGGCATTACCTCCCTATCCTTCCTTGCTATAGTCTTGGGCATTACCTCCCTATCCTTCCTTGCTATAGTCTTGGGCATTACCTCCCTATCCTTCCTTGCTATAGTCTTGGGCATTACCTCCCTATCCTTCCTTGCTATAGTCTTGGGCATTACCTCCCTATCCTTCCTTGCTATAGTCTTGGGCATTACCTCCCTATCCTTCCTTGCTATAGTCTTGGGCATTACCTCCCTATCCTTCCTTGCTATAGTCTTGGGCATTACCTCCCTATCCTTCCTTGCTATAGTCTTGGGCATTACCTCCCTATCCTTCCTTGCTATAGTCTTGGGCATTACCTCCCTATCCTTCCTTGCTATAGTCTTGGGCATTACCTCCCTATCCTTCCTTGCTATAGTCTTGGGCATTACCTCCCTATCCTTCCTTGCTATAGTCTTGGGCATTACCTCCCTATCCTTCCTTGCTATAGTCTTGGGCATTACCTCCCTATCCTTCCTTGCTATAGTCTTGGGCATTACCTCCCTATCCTTCCTTGCTATAGTCTTGGGCATTACCTCCCTATCCTTCCTTGCTATAGTCTTGGGCATTACCTCCCTATCCTTCCTTGCTATAGTCTTGGGCATTACCTCCCTATCCTTCCTTGCTATAGTCTTGGGCATTACCTCCCTATCCTTCCTTGCTATAGTCTTGGGCATTACCTCCCTATCCTTCCTTGCTATAGTCTTGGGCATTACCTCCCTATCCTTCCTTGCTATAGTCTTGGGCATTACCTCCCTATCCTTCCTTGCTATAGTCTTGGGCATTACCTCCCTATCCTTCCTTGCTATAGTCTTGGGCATTACCTCCCTATCCTTCCTTGCTATAGTCTTGGGCATTACCTCCCTATCCTTCCTTGCTATAGTCTTGGGCATTACCTCCCTATCCTTCCTTGCTATAGTCTTGGGCATTACCTCCCTATCCTTCCTTGCTATAGTCTTGGGCATTACCTCCCTATCCTTCCTTGCTATAGTCTTGGGCATTACCTCCCTATCCTTCCTTGCTATAGTCTTGGGCATTACCTCCCTATCCTTCCTTGCTATAGTCTTGGGCATTACCTCCCTATCCTTCCTTGCTATAGTCTTGGGCATTACCTCCCTATCCTTCCTTGCTATAGTCTTGGGCATTACCTCCCTATCCTTCCTTGCTATAGTCTTGGGCATTACCTCCCTATCCTTCCTTGCTATAGTCTTGGGCATTACCTCCCTATCCTTCCTTGCTATAGTCTTGGGCATTACCTCCCTATCCTTCCTTGCTATAGTCTTGGGCATTACCTCCCTATCCTTCTTATTGGTGTTAATGTTATTTCTCTTGAATAAATATTGACCCCAAATTAAGGAATTGAACTCACGTTTCTGAATAATTCGGGCACACGTACACGGGGGGGGGGGGGGGGGGTTGAGCTCTGGCTCTTTGGTCCCGCCTCTCAACCTTCAATCAACAGGTAATTACCTAAGTGTAATTACCTAAGTGTAGTTACAGGATGAGAGCTACGCTCGTGGTGTCCCGTCTTCCCAGCACTCTTTGTCATATAACGCTTTGAAACTACTGACGGTCTTGGCCTCCACCACCTTCTCACTTAACTTGTTCCAACCGTCTACCACTCTATTTGCGAAGGTGAATTTTCTTATATTTCTTCGGCATCTGTGTTTAGCTAGTTTAAATCTATGACCTCTTGTTCTTGAAATTCCAGGTCTCAGGAAGTCTTCCCTGTCGATTTTATCAATTCCTGTAACTATTGTGTATGTAGTGATCATATCACCTCTTTTTCTTCTGTCTTCTAGTTTTGGCATATTTAATGCTTCTAGGTGTACAGATTCCTGAGCCTATTGGGCTCTATCATATCTACACTTGAAACTGTGTATGGAGTCAGCCTCCACCACATCACCCCCTAATGTATTCCATTTGTCAACCACTCTGACACTAAAAAAGTTCTTTCTAATATCTCTGTGGCTCATTTGGGCGCTCAGTTTCCACCTGTGTCCCCTTGTGCGTGTGCCCCTTCTGTTAAATAGACTGTCTTTATCTACCCTATCAATTCCCTTCAAAATCTTGAATGTGGTGATCATGTCCCCCCTTACTCTTCTGTCTTCCAGCGAAGTGAGGTTTAATTCCCGTAGTCTCTCCTCGTAGCTCATACCTCTCAGCTCGGGTACTAGTCTGGTGGCAAACCTTTGAACCTTTTCCAGTTTAGTCTTATCCTTGACTAGATATGGACTCCATGCTGGGGCTGCATACTCCAGGATTGGCCTGACATATGTGGTATACAAAGTTCTGAATGATTCTTTACACAAGTTTCTGAATGCCGTTCGTATGTTGGCCAGCCTGGCATATGCCGCTGATGTTATCCTCTTGATATGTGCTGCAGGAGACAGGTCTGGCGTGATATCAACTCCCAAGTCTTTTTCTTTCTCTGACTCCTGAAGAATTTCCTCTCCCAGATAATACCTTGTATTTGGCCTCCTGCTCCCTGCACCTATCTTCATTACATTATGAAGATAGGTGTATCCTATCTTCACACACACATAATTGGGGATTATGTGTGTGTGTACTCGCCTAGTTGTACTCACCTAGTTGTGCTTGCGGGGGTTGAGCTCTGGCTCTTTGGTCCCGCCTCTCAACTGTCAATCAACAGGTGTACAGGTTCCTGAGCCTATTGGGCTCTATCATATCTACACTTGAAACTGTGTATGGAGTCAGCCTCCACCACATCACTTCCTAATGCATTCCATTTGTCAAACACTCTGACACTAAAAAAGTTCTTTCTAATATCTCTGTGGCTCATTTGGGCACTTAGTTTCCACCTGTGTCCCCGAGTGCATGTGCCCCTTGTGTTAAACAGCCTGTCTTTATCAACCCTGTCAATTCCCTTGAGGATCTTGAATGTGGTGATCATGTCCCCCCTAACTCTTCTGTCTTCCAACGAAGTGAGGTTTAATTCCCGTAGTCTCTCCTCGTAGCTCATACCTCTCAGCTCGGGTACTAGTCTGGTGGCAAACCTTTGAACCTTTTCCATTTTAGTCTTATGCTTGACTAGATATGGACTCCATGCTGGTGCCGCATACTCCAGGATTGGTCTGACATATGTGGTATATAATGTTCTGAAAGGTTCCTTACACAAGTTTCTAAAGGCCGTTCTTATGTTAGCCAACCTGGCATATGCTGCTGCTGTTATCCTATTGATATGAGCATCAGGGGACAGGTCTTGCGTGATATCAACCCCCAGGTCTTTCTCTCTCTCGGACTCTTGAAGTATTTCATCTCCCAAGTGATACCTTGTATCTGGTCTCCTGCTTCCTACCCCTATCTTCATTACATTACATTTGCTTGGATTAAACTCTAACAGCCATTTGTTCGACCATTCCTGCAGCTTGTCCAGGTCTTCTTGAAGCCTCAAGCTGTCCTCCTCTGTCTTAATCCTTCTCATAATTTTGGCGTCGTCAGCAAACATTGAGAGGAATGAGTCTATACCCTCTGGGAGATCATCTACGTATATCAGAAACAGGATAGGTCCAAATACAGAGCCCTGTGGGACTCCACTGGTGACTTCACGCCAGTCTGAGGTCTCACCCCTCACTATAACTCTCTGCTTCCTATTGTTTAGGTACTCCCTTATCCACTGGAGCGCCCAACCAGTTACTCCTGCCTGTTTCTCTAGCTTATGCATCAACCTTTTATGGGGTACTGTGTCAAAGGCTTTCCGACAGTCCAAAAAAATGCAGTCCGCCCACCCTTCTCTTTTTTGTTTAATCTTTGTCACCTGATTGTAGAATTCTATCAATCCTGTAAGGCTAGATTTACCCTCCCTGAACCCATGTTGATGGGTTGTCACGAAGTCTCTTCTCTCCAGATGTGTTACTAGGTTTTTTCTCACAATCTTCTCCACCACCTTGCATGGTATACAAGTTAAGGACACTGGCCTGTAGTTCAGTGCCTCTTGTCTGTCACTCTTTTTGTATATTGGTACTACATTAGCAGTCTTCCATATTTCTGGTAGGTCTCCCGTTTCCAGTGACCTACTGTACACAATGGAGAGTGGTAGGCAAAGTGCTCCTGCACACACTTTCAATACCCATGGCGAGATTCCATCCGGCCCAACAGCTTTTCTCACATCCAGCTCTAATAGGTGCTTCTTGACCTCATCTCTTGTAATTTCGAACCTATCCAAGGTCACCTGGTTTGCTGCCACCTCTTCTAGCGCCGCGACATCTCCCTGTTCTATTGTAAAGACCTCTTGGAACTTTTTGTTAAGTTCTTCACACACCTCTTTGTCATTCTCTGTGTACCTGTCCTCGCCCACCCTAAGTTTCATCACCTGTTCCTTCACTGTTGTCTTCCTCCTGATGTGACTGTGTAGTAGCTTGGGTTCGGTCTTGGCTTTATTAGCTATATCATTTTCATACCTTTTCTCAGCTGCTCTTCTCACACTGACATACTCGTTCCTGGTTCTCTGGTATCTCTCTACTTTCTGGTGTTCTGTTATTACGGAAGTTCCTCCATGACCTTTTGTTCTGCTCCTTTGCTTTCATACATTCCTTATTAAACCACGGATTCTTCCTTTGCTTCTCTGTTTTTTTCTGTCGGGCTGGAACAAACCTGCTTACAACCTCCTGACATTTTTGGGTGACATAGTCCATCATGTCTTGTACAGACTTGGTTCCGAGTTCTGTGTCCTAATGTATATCCCATAGGAATTTATTCATTTCCTCATAGTTTCCCTTTCGGTACGCCAGCCCTTTGGTTCCCAGTTCTTTTTTGGGGGTGATAATTCCCAGCTCAACCAGGTACTCAAAGCTCAATACACTATGATCACTCATTCCCAAGGGGGCTTCCAACTTAACTTCCCTTGTATCAGACTCATTTAGGGTAAATATCAGATCAAGCAAGGCTGGTTCATCCCCTCCTCTCATTCTTGTCGGTCCCTTGACGTGTTGACTTAGAAAGTTTCTTGTTGCCACATCCAGCAGCTTAGCTGTCCATGTGTCTGGGCCTCCATGTGGGTCTCTGTTCCCCCAATCTATCTTCCCATGGTTGAAGTCTCCCATGATTAGAAGTCTGGATCCGTTCCTGCTAGCCACAGAAGCTCTGTGTGTGTGTGTGTGTAATATTACCTAAGTGTAATTACCTAAGTGTAGTTACAGGATGAGAGCTACGCTCGTGGTGTCCCGTCTTCCCAGCACTCTTTGTCATATAACGCTTTGAAACTACTGACGGTCTTGGCCTCCACCACCTTCTCACTTAACTTGTTCCAACCGTCTACCACTCTATTTGCGAAGGTGAATTTTCTTATATTTCTTCGGCATCTGTGTTTAGCTAGTTTAAATCTATGACCTCTTGTTCTTGAAGTTCCAGGTCTCAGGAAGTCTTCCCTGTCGATTTTATCAATTCCTGTTACTATTTTGTACGTAGTGATCATATCACCTCTTTTTCTTCTGTCTTCTAGTTTTGGCATATTTAATGCTTCTAACCTCTCCTCGTAGCTCTTGCCCTTCAGTTCTGGGAACCACTTAGTAGCATGTCTTTGCACCTTTTCCAGTTTGTTGATGTGCTTCTTAAGATATGGGCACCACACAACAGCTGCATATTCTAGCTTTGGCCTAACAAAAGTCATGAACAATTTCTTTAGTATATCGCCATCCATGTATTTAAATGCAATTCTAAAGTTAGAAAGCATAGCATAGGCTCCTTGCACAATATTCTTTGTGGTCCTCAGGTGATAGTTTTCTATCTAGAACCACTCCTAGATCTCTTTCTTTATCAGAATTCTTTAAAGATTTCTCACATAATATATAGGTTGTGTGGGGTCTATGTTCTCCTATTCCACATTCCATAACATGACATTTATTTACATTAAATTCCATTTGCCAAGTGGTGCTCCATATACTTATTTTGTCCAGGTCTTCTTGAAGGGCATGACAGTCATCTAAATTTCTTATCCTTCCTATTATCTTAGCATCATCAGTAAACATGTTCATATAATTCTGTATACCAACTGGTAGATCATTTATGTACACAATAAACATCACTGGTGCAAGAACTGAACCCTGTGGTACTCCACTTGTGACATTTCTCCATTCCGATACATTGCCTCTGATTACTGCCCTCATTTTTCTATCAGTCAGAAAATTTATCATCCATGTTAGAAGCTTACCTGTCACCCCTCCAATATTTTCCAGTTTCCAGAACAACCTCTTATGTGGAACTCTGTCGAAAGCCTTTTTTAGGTCCAGATAGATGCAGTCAACCCAACCATCTCTTTCCTGTAATATCTCTGTGGCTCGATCATAGAAACTGAGTAAATTCGATACACAGGATCTTCCAGATCGAAAACCATACTGTCTGTCTGATATTATATCATTTCTCTCCAGGTGTTCTACCCATTTAGTTTTGATTAGCTTTTCCAATACTTTCACTATTACACTTGTCAATGATACAGGTCTATAATTGAGGGGGTCTTCCCTGCTGCCACTTTTGTAGATTGGAACTATGTTAGCCTGTTTCCACACGTCTGCTACGATTCCTGTACACAGGGATGCCTGAAAGATCAGGTGAAGTGGAATGCTGAGCTCAGATGCACATTCTCTCAGAACCCATGGTGAAACGCCATCTGGGCCAGCTGCTTTGATCTTCCCGAGCTCCTTTAGCATATTTTCCACTTCATCTCTAGACACCTCTATCCGCTCTATGTTGTTCTCTGGAATTCTTATTGTGTCTGGTTCTCTGAAGCTTTCATTTTGTACAAACACACTTTGGAACTTTTCATTTAATGTTTCACACATTTCCTTTTCATTTTCCGTGAATCTGTTTCCCATTTTCAACCTCTGGATATTATCCTTTACCTGCAATTTGTTGTTTATGAATTTGTAGAATATGCCCGGTTCTGTTTTACATTTATCTGCTATCCCTTTTTCAAAATTTCTTTCTGCCTCTCTCCTTACTGCTGTATAGTTGTTTCTCGCATCTTTGTATCGCTGGTATGTTTGGGGGTTTGGCCTCTTCCTATACTGATTCCATTTTTGTGTCTTTTGGTCTCTTGCCCTCTCACAATTTCTGTCGAACCAGTCCTGTTTTCTGGCCCTGCATCTCTGTTTTGGTATGAATGTTTGTGTGCCTTCCTCGTATAGTTTTAAAAATTTGGCATACATTTCATTTACTTCCCTGCCTAGCAACAATTCTGTCCATTTACACTCATTAAAAAAATTTCGAAGTTCCCCATAGTTGCCTCTCCTTAAATCGAGTTTATCAACTGTTTCAATGTCCCCATTTTCTTCTAGATGATATCTTAAAGCATATTTAATGTCTAACAGGACGTGATCACTCTTTCCCAAGGGAGGAAGGTACTGGATGTCAAAAATCTCTTCTTCTTTCCTGGTGAATACTAGATCCAGTACTGACGGTATATCTCCTTCCCTCATTCTTGTGGCTTGCTTTATGTGTTGATACGAGAATGTCTCCAGAATGAGGTTCACAAATCTGCATGTCCAAAAGTCCTCCGTTCTTGCTTCATAGGCCTCCCAGTCAATTGCTCTAAATGTGTGTGTGTGTGTGTGTGTGTGGAAAGTCCACGGGCAGGGGTTTGATTGAGCCGTTCAACATCAATATTTGTTAATAATCATCCTGTTTTTGTGATTTCATTGTGCACATTCTCTCGTACTCGTCACACAAGCATGCAAATTGATCAACTTTGGCTAAAGAATAAATATAACCTTGGTTTTGTGTGTCACAGACTCGCTGGAGAACAAGTCTCAAGAGTGTGCGAGCCAAGATGTAAAAGCTGAGGCTGCAGAGGTGAAGGCTTCCAACACAGTGCCCAAAACCACACGTTGGATAGTGTGCCCAGGATTCAAGGAGCTGCAGAGGGTTTTAAAATTCCCCCAGAGTAAGTAAACCTTTGCAAGGGAAGGGGATCAGCCCTTAGAGTAAGTAAACCTTGGCTTCGTTTCTCAGAATAATTTAATAATTCTTATTGATGGGAACTGGAAGCCTATACTTGTAGCTTCTCAAGACCTTCCCCCCCCCCCCCTTAGTCAATTACTGCCTTTTCCCAGGATGAAACCAACAACAATTACCTAACAACCGGCCCCCCTTCCTGTTCAGCTCGTTGCTGTGAGGGGGGCTTGGTGGGCTGCTGCTGGAGAGTGATGCTCCTTGGGACAGTCCTCTGTCCTTTTGTCGCCTTGTGCTCCTGCTGCTGTCCTCTCTAATTGTGCTGAACGACTTTTCCTTTTCCTTCTGTTTTGTTTTTCTCCCCTTTTCTCCTATCTGCTTGTCGTTTCCTGCCGACCTTTTGCTTGTTTTGGTTATTCTTTTGGACTTCTTTTATTTTGACGCCCGGGTGCTTGAGGAGGCATACTCTTGCACCCGTAGAACTGTAGTACCTGACGTCTCGAGCGAGGGGAACCTTTTATTGTCAATCCTCCTTTCGTCACTGAACCCGATCTCGACAGACTGACGGTTCTTAAGGTGGCGTTTGTGGGGCGTATACCCACAATGCACCCCTAGGGAGCCCCGGCATGATCGGCGATAGCTTCTTGTTGGGTGCCCTGCCTCTAATTGTGGCTCCATGGTGGGTATGAGGGCACATTCGTGAATGAATGTTTTTCCTTTTTGTACCTATGTTGCATACTGTTCCTCTTTTACCTTCTCAGGCTCGTGGGGTGGGTGACCAAGCCCCTGAGTCGGATCGTGTTGGAAGACCGGGCTCTGTAGCCCCCGCTACATTGAGCCCCGACCTTGCGCCTCCTTTGACCTCTCTGACTACTCCCCTCGGCTCCCCTCCCTCCTCTGTAGTTGGGTCGAGCCCCAAGCCCCCAGTGGTGACCACCTCGTCCCCTGGCACGGCTCAGTCTCTAGTAGTGACTACTACGCCCTTTAACCCCCCCCCCCTCTCTCTGGGGGTTCTCAATGCTGTCCTCGACATGGCCGCAATCGCTCGATTCCTTCCCGTACTGATGCGTATCAGGCCTTGTTTGGTCCCGCTTCGTGGGCCAAATACTTTGATCTCCTCACTCTTGATTCTGCGCCTCCTGACGATTTCTCCCTCCATCGGCATCTTGTTAATTCCGTAGATGCTTCTGTTACCTTCAACCCCACTCGTCTCGGTACTCGTGTTGTTGCTGCTGCTCCTCAAAATGCTACATCCCACTTGGCTGCCTTGTCCTGCCTTGGTGAGACCCCTGTTTGGGTCTCCAAGAACACTCGGTTGAATGCCAGTGTTGGCACTATTTTCCTCCCGCCCCATGTTGCAACCGGTGTTCGGAATCTGCAGGACTGCCACCATGATATTCGGCATATCCTCCATGCCCAAGGCCATTTTGTCCTCCAGGTAGATACGTTTACTCGTCCTCTCGTGGTCATCGCCGTCAACCCCTTCGGGTTGTGAAGATTACCTTTGTTGGTAGGACCCTTCCACCCTCTGTCATTCTTGCTGGTGCCAGGTGCTCTGTCCAGGAGTACATTCCTTCTCCTAGGCTCTGTAACAAGTGCTGGAGGTTTGGGCATGGTGCCCTCCACTGCTCTGGGACTGTCTCTCTCTGTCCTTTGTGTGGGAGTGAAGGTCACTCTAAGTCGGAGTGCACTTCTCCCCAGGTTCGCTGCCTCAACTGCGGTGAGACCCATCCTACCTTCTCCCGTGCGTGTATCCATTATAAGCTTGAGGCGGCCGTCCTCACCTTGAAGCACCGGGAGCGTTTATCTTTTCCTGAGGCGAGGCGCCAGGTTCGCTGGCTCCCGTCTTATGCTAGTGTCTCTTATGCTCGCGTGTTGCGCTCTTCCTCTCCTCGTCCTTCCCACCTTCCTCGAACCCACAACCGTTTCCGGGCCTTGGACCCTGATACGCCCACTGCCCCCTCCTCTGTTCCTTTGAGTTCTGTCCCGAAGGATCCCCCTCCTGGTCCTCTGTCTGGGATTCCCCTTCTTTCTACCCGGTCTGTCATGTCTCCTGTGTCTTCTTCCTCGTCTTCCTCCGATCCTCCTTCCCATCTTTCTCCTCCATCTACTGACTCTCCCCGCCGCCTGTCGGTGCGGGCTGATGTCCATCGCTCTCCTAACGGCCGTCGTGTGTGCTCTCGTTCAGCTTCTCCTGTTGAGATGCTGGAATCCGTTGCCCGGTACGTAGTTGCTGGGACACCGGTCTCTCCAAGTCAGAAGCGTAAGCCTGGCTCCTCTCCTCTCCTCCTCCCCAGTGGGTAAAAAGGCTTCGCTTTCTTCCTCGCCCCCTACTTCTGACACTCTCGCTCCGTCCCCTCCCGTTTCGGTGGTTACGCCCCCTGTTCCTGCTATGGAGGTCTCTTTAGCCCCGCTTGGTGCCCTTGCTGAGGTGCGTCCCCTGGTTTCTGCCCCTCCTGCTGCTTTCCTTGACCCTCGGTTATCCCCCCTCTTCCTCCTCCAGACCCTACTCGTCCGCCTCTGGTTGGTCCTCTAGCTACCTTCCCTACTTTTTTACTCAGTTTACTCATGCCCCCTAATCCTGACTTTGCTGACCCTGACCCTGATCCTGCACTTCTTTAACGTGCTGTGTTCCCTTTTCACCTTTGTTTCTTCGTTGTTCTCTGTTGATGTCCTTTCTCTTCTCGTCGATATTTATTTTTCAATGGAACGTTCGAGGTTATTATGCCAATTTCCTCGAACTCCAGCTTATGATTTCGCGGTTTTTGCCCCTTTGTGTCTGTCTCCAGGAGCCAATGCTTGGTGCTCGTCCTGGTCGCTTTCGTGGCTATTCCTTTCTCTTCCCCCCCCCCCCCCTGCTGTTGCTGGGGCTCCTAACTCTTCTGCTTTCTTGATTCGCTCGGATGTCTCCTTTGTCCAATTACTTTTTCCTTTGCCTCTACATTGTTCTGCTGCTTGTATCTTTTGAGGAAATGGTACACCGTTTGTTCCATTCATCTCCCCCCCGAGTGTCCTGCTTTCCCTTCCCGATCTGAAACACCTACTGGACTCCTTGCCGGAGCATGTGTTCCTGCTAGGTGATTTTAATTGTCGTCATTCCCTTTGGGGTGATGTTCTGACGAACACCCGAGGTCGCCTTCTTGAGCCATTCATCCTCTCTTCTTTCCTGTCTCTTTAGAATTCTGGTGAGCCCATGTATTTGGACTCTCGCACTCGCACCCTTTCCTGTCTTGATCTTTCTCTTTGTTCGTCCTCTGTTTACTTAGATTTCAAGTGGCAGGTTCTTGATGACCTCCATGCCAGTAACCATTTCCCCATACTTCTTACCTTTTTCTCTTTTCACCCTCCCCTCTCCTTCCCTAGGTGGCAGTTTGCTAAGGCAGACTGGAACCTATTTACCCTCAGTGCTGCTCTCTCTGACCTCTCCCTTCTGCCTCTCCCTCGCTCTCTCCTCCTTTTTCATGACACCATCTTCAACGCTGCCCTCCCTCTATTCCGCGCTCTTCCTCTCAGGACCCATGGAAGTGCGTTCCCTGGTGGAATACAGACTGTGCTCGGGCTGTCCGCTATAAGCGTGCAGCCTGGAAGAGACACCGCCGTTGGCAGACGGCCAATTCTTTTCTTTTCGTTCGGAAGGCAAGTGCGGTGGCCTGTAGGGCCATCTGTACGGCTAAACGTAATTGTTGGGCATCCTATGTCTCCACCATTACGTCCGAAACTCCTCTGCCACAGATCTGGAAGCGTATCCGCAAGATAGTGAGTAAGTTCATTCCCGATGTCTCACAGGTCCCTCAGTGGTACTCATGTGGCGGACCCGTTGCAGGTCACTACCGAACTGGGTTCCCACTTTTCTTCTGTTAGCTCTGGTTTTCATCTTCCCCAATCTTTCCTTCTTTGTAAACCTGTCCTTGAATCTTGTCCTTTGGATTTCTGTACTCATCTTCGCCTTCCCTATAACGATCCCTTCTCTCTCCCTGAACTTCGGTCTGCCCTGGCCCTCTGCGGTTCTACGGCGGCGGGCTCCGATGGCATTCATTATGAGATGCTTCGCTATCTCACTTCATGCATGTCTCAGTATTTACCGAGTCCATATAATCGGATCTGGGAGTCGTCATCAGTCCCTGAGGACTGGCTCGATGCCATTGACCTCCCTGTTCGCAAACCGGGGTCTCTGGGAACATCCCCTACGGACTTTCGCCCTATTGCCCTCACAAGTTGTATCTGCAAACTCTTTGAACGTATAGTTAACGTTTGTCTGATGTGGTTCTTGGAACACCATCACCTCTCCCTTTCTCAATTTGGTTTTCGCAAGTGCCGCAGCAACACAGATGTCCTGGTGAACTTGGAGGTCTATATTCGTACTGCTTTTGCTGCGAAGACCTCCGTTGTTGCCGTCCTTTTTGACCTGGAAAAGGCTTACGACATCACTTGGCGATATCATATTCTGTCCCAACATCATTCATTTGGCCTTCAAGGGAATCTCCTTCTCTTTCTCCAAAGCTTCTTCTCTCATCGTTCCTATTGGGTGAGGCTTGGTACCGCTCTCTCTGCCTCTTTTCAGCAATACAAAGGTGTGCCCCAGGGTAGTGTTCTGAGCACTACTCTTTTTTTTTCTGGTTGCCCTCAATGATCTTCTTTCCTCTCTTCCTTCAGGTGTCTTCTCCGCTCTCTATGTCGATGATCTTACCCTTTGCTGTCAGGGTGATGATTCGCCTTTCCTTCAACGCCGGCTTCAACTTGCGATTGATGCCGTGTCGTCTTGGGCCACCGATCATGGCTTCAAGTTCTCTACTACTAAGACTTGTGCCATGACTTTTACTCGGAAACGGATCGTTCTTTATCCCTCTTTGTCACTTTATGATCATCCCCTTGAGTACAAAGATTCCGCGAAGCTTTTGGAGTTATTCTTTGACACTCGTTTGTCTTGGTCTCCCCATATTTCCTTGGTCTCCCCATATTTCTTACCTCCGTATTGAGTGCTCTAAGGCCCTTACCCTCCTTCTAGTATTGTCCCATACTTCTTGGGGAGTGGATAGGCGCACTCTCCTTGCTTTACATTCCTCTCTCATCCTGTCTAAGCTCAATTATGGTTGCCCTGCTTACTCGTCTGCTTCTCCTTCTACTCTTCGCTGTCCTGATGCTTTGCACCATACTGGGTTGCGCCTCACTTCTGGTGCCTTTCATTCGACTCCCGTCCTCAGCTTGTATGTTGACACTGGCTTCCTGTCTCTCCTGGACCGCCGGGATCGCTACTGTCTTCACTATCTTATGCGGCCCTTGCAACATCCTTCCTCTCGCCTCTGTCGTGCTTTAACTTTTACCCCTCCTGCAGTTCCTGTTCCTCTTCACCACCTCCCTCTTTATCCAGTTATCTCGCTTACAGGACTCTCTTTCCGTTCGTATTTCTAATATTTCTCCTCCTGTTGTTCCTTCTTTGCCCCCGTGGAGAGTCCCCCTTCCACAGTTTTGTACATCCTTGACCCGCATCACTAAAGCTTTTACCCCTCCTACGGTTCTCAAACGCCTTTTCCTTGAGCACTTTTCTTCTCACTCCCGTTCCGTTTCCGTCTTCACCGATGGATCTAAGTCTGCAGGCAGTGTTGGCTACTCTGTTGTTTTTCCTGATTGCACCTATATGTGTCGCTCACCTCTGGAGACTAGCATCTTCACAGCGGAGCTTTAAGCTATTTTCTATGCTCTTCGTTTCCTGCTTTCTCGTTGTTAATCTTCCTTTGTAGTTGTTGTTGACTCTCATAGTGCCCTCATGGCTCTCAGGTCCTTTAATCTGGTTCATCCAGTGGTTGTTGAGATCCAGCATTGGCTGTTTCTTGTTCACAGTAAATTTAAGTCGGTTGAGTTTTGTTGGGTTCCCAGCCATATTGGTGTGTCTTTAAATGAGCGTGCGGATGCTGCTGCCAGGGAAGCTGTCCGCTCTTGTCCCATCTCTCGTAAAGGTATTTCTTATTCCGACTTTTACCCGGTTATCCATTCCTCCATCCTTACCCGTTGGCAGGCTTGTTGGTCGTCTGTTACTGGTAACAAACTACGTGCTCTTAAGTTGTGTGTCCTTATGACTGTCCTCCTACCACCGTAACTGCCGATGGGAAACGGCTCTGGCGATGTTGCGTATTGGCCATACTCGCTTAACTCATGGTCACTTGATGGAGCGCCGCCCTGCTCCTTATTGTCCTATTTGCATTGTCCCTCTTATGGTCGTGCATATCCTTGTTGAATGTCCTGATTTCCGGGACGAGCGTGTGTCTTGTTTTTCGACCATTCCCCGCGGTCGCTTGTCTCTCGGTAGTATTCTTGGTGACTGGAATGCTTTTGATATCGTTTGCCTTATGCGTTTCTGTTCTCGTATTGGCATCCTTGGTGATATTTAGCGCCCTCTGATTATCCCGCACATTTGATGGTGCTACATAGCCTTCCCGGTTTGGTGCCTTCTTTTGATAATTACTTTCTTACTTACTAACAACCGGATACCTGTTTACTGCATGGTGAACAGTGTTAGCAGGTAAAAAAAAAACAGCGTTGAATGTAGTGAAATGCTATTTCCTGGGTGAGTCTCAGAAGCTCCTTGGAGCTATCCAGGCTGGATGGATATGTATATCTGTCTAGCATCAGTCAATGCATGGAGTTCTGCCTACTGGGGACCACAAGCCAGAACCTGGCCCCCTCTAGAGAGGCACGAGGAGCAATGGCCTGTAGAGATCCCCACCTGTGGTTGGGAGCATCCTGTCTGCCATCGATTGGGACAGGCACCCAGAAAGGTAGGCGCCCCAAACAAACCCCTATTCTGGTAAAATTATTGGAACCAAAAGCCGAACAGGTGGACAGATCTCCCGAAATAAAAATTAGCAAACTAGCATGACGTCATCATGTCGCCACGCCGCCGTCTGCACAACCACCCCCTCTCCCCGGGAGGGAGAAGGGGGAGTCCCAGACCCATCCGACGGCGACCCAACCCACAGTTTTTAGACTGGATGTCAAAAAGCATGAAAAACACCACCGACTGGAGGGAGGGAGGGATGCCAGGGAGCCTCCGGGACTCGCCCAGAAAATGGCGTTTCATTACATTAAACACTTTTCTGGGGAGAGCCCTGTCGGCTCCCCGAAGCTAGCTATCCAAAGATAAGGAAAAACAGGGACTTTCCCCGGGAGGCTGTTCATCCTCATTCCTCAACGTGAAGTCGAGACAACTGGCTGCAACCACTGACCCAAGGCAACACAGGCCCTACCTGGCCCCGGAACATTTACCAGGTAGCGAGCAGCCAGGACCCTGTTCGACCTCCAAAGGGGGTCAAATTCCTTGCAAGTGTCGTATTCCTAGTGTCCTAGTGCTGGCCAGTTTACTGATGACGTATCTGTATCCACAGAGGTGACGTAGGGCTGCTGTGGTACGGCGACAGTCAGTCTACCCAAGGCAGCCTATATATCTCTACTCCATTCTGCTTTACGTGAGCAGTGAGCCGCTGCCGAAGAGGGACTGTGTAGTGTCTGCTGTCTGCCTGTGAAGTGGCAGTGACAGAATTCGGTGTATCCCGAGACTGGCTAGAGGAAGAGACGACTGACAGTAAGGTGCTACGGAGGAGTGTAACTAGCTAGTTGCAAGAAGCTCCTGCCAGGGGTTAGCTACCCTTGTATGTGTTCGTGAAGAGGCCCAGTAGCGCGAGGCTGATGTTCTCTGCCAGCACCAGGCTGGAGAGTGATTGTGGGCGTTTGCAAGGAGCACCTAGTGAGACTGTGTATAGGCTGGCCCGTGGCTAGGGTAGGCTCGTTGGTGTTCCCAGTACTGGTTGAGGATGGTACTGTGTGTTGAGGAAACATAGAAGTTGACAAGACTGCATCGCATGAGCATCGAGGAGCGCTTAGTGTCCTATGAGAGCGACACTTGTGTATATATCCAGTGTAGTAATACTCCCTTTATAATTCTATATAAGGTGATGGGAAAGTACTTATGTGAATATATTGATAATTGATGAAGTGTCGTATTCCTTGCATCTCCCCCATTGTGTTTTACTTGCATTACCAAGCTCACTCTTTGAAAGCCACTACTAACTTGGGGTCGGATACTAGAACTGTGGTTCCTCCAGTAAAAAACCCGGTTGCGACCCATTGTGGCTGTAACATCCATTAATATTCAGAACGGCCTGCGGATTGTTTATTTAGCTTAGGAATGGATGAAATCCGTTATCACCCATTCGTATGAACCAAGGGAGCAACACAGAGTGTGAACTATCATGTAGCATAGCGTTCACCCCTGTTACCGAAACAATATTTACCCAGGTCTTTTTCTTAAAATATAAAACTTACCCAATTTACACCTATTGTTTCGTGCTGTCTCGTGTTGAAATTTTTCATGGGCTACTGTTATTCCCCTTCGTCATGCTTCGCGCCCGAATGTCAACCCAAGACATGTTGCCTAAAACGGCAGCCAAAGCCGCAAACTTACAAACGTCGTGGGCACGGGAATGAACCGCAGGCTGGCTAGACTTAACCTTGCGAGCAACCTGAGAGACCCGAGCCCGGGAACAGGGAAGAAGGGAAACCGGGTCAACCCAAAGCACATCCCCGGTTGCCGAAGCCGTGGCGCACAAATAACAACGGAGGGCTGCAACCAGACGCAACACAAGATGCACCCCCGGCCTGACCAACCAAGCATCAACAACCCAAGGCCCCGTCCGAAACGCAGCTGTTTCATTCATAGTTAGAAAAGGAGACGGCTGCAACTGAACAAAATGACCACCAGGACCAAAGGAGCAGAAACCCCTGCGCCGGAGGAGAGCAGGAATATCCCCTACCTGACCCCCAGAAGCCAAAGCCATCAGGAAATGAGCTTTAGAAAAACAATCCCGAACGGAAGGGTCCACAACAAACCGAGGAGAAGAGTGAAGTGAGAGCACCCAGTCCAAGGACCAGGACGGCTCAGGAGGTGCATGAGCAGGCCGGAGGTGAAACAACGCCCAAGACAGCTTGCGGAACGGGGCAGAAGTAACATCAACACCGAAAACAAGCTGAAGTGGCTCCGCCAGCGCTGCATGATACGAGGTGACAGTATTGGGCATAAGATGATGGTCCTGGAACAATCAAGAGAGAAAGGACAGAACAACCCTATCAGAAACAGAAGAGCACCTACGCAGTGGTAGGAAGAACCGGAAGGACCGCCAGGAAACTTCATACTGCAGCCGAGACGAAGCACGCAGGTGGGAGACCAACAACGACACCACCTGCGCACCATCCCTTTGATGATAAACCGAGTCAAAAACTCCAGATGCGAAGACTCGAGAAGTGTTTGTGGTACTTCCCAGTCTGTACCCGGTACCCGTACTTCCTGGTACTTTGGCCCGGTTCGAGGCCGAACCAGCCTTGTACCAGGCTGGACCAATCTGCTGAAAGAGGCGGAGTCGCAGGAAGACCCTCGGATTTGGAAACCGAGCAAGCAGCGCCTGAAACCAAGGCTGGTCGGCCACCAAGGAGCCAGAAGGACAACTCTTCCCTGGTAAGTCTCCAAGTGAGCCAGGACCTATGGCAACAGCTGAACCGGGGGAAAGAGGTAAAGGTAACCCCACCTCGCCCAGTCCTGCCTGAGGGCGTCGACCCCAACGGCCTTGCAGTCGGGGAAGGGCACCACGTATACCGGGAGATGCCTCGACCACGCCGACGCAAAGACATCCACGTTCAGAGTCCTGAACGTCTGGCACAGCCAACTGAAAGAGTCTGCGTTGACCGTCCATTCTGTGGAAAGGGGAAGGTAACAAGACAGGCCGTCCGTCAAAACGTTGGACAGCCCCTCCCGAACATGAACAGCCAGGAGAGCCAAACCCCGAGAACTCGGCAGACGAGTCACCCGAAGCGACCAGCCCCAAAGAGCCAAAGACTGCATCGAACCCCCTCGGTTCAGCCAATGAACCACCAGGAAGTAGTCCGAATGGAGCCGGATCGTCGATTTGCGAGCAACTTGAACCCTCCAAAGTGACATCCACACTGCCCCGAACTCCTGGACCATGCTGTTAGCCCGATGGAAGGATGGACCCCACCGCCCCTGGCCTGCCTGGTGAGTACTGGTCACAAAACCCCAGCCAAGAGACGACGTGTCCGTGTACACATCGAGCAAGGGCTTGGGCAGGCGCCAAGGCACTGAACCCAAAAAACCTGAAGAGGAAGCCAGCGCTGCAGCAACCGACGCAAAGCCCCCGGAGGACGAACCCAATGGAGAGGAGGGAGAACTACCAAAACCTTCCAGAAGTGACACACAATATGGACAATCATTCATATTTGCCAACATTCAAGGTCTAAAATCAAAGTCAAGAAATAAAGTGAAGTTCATAAATGGCCTCCTTTTAGAGTCAAACTCAATATTTGGGGCATTCACGGAAACTCATACGAAAGATTACATTGATAGTGAAATCTGGATTCCAAATTATAATTTATATAGATGTGATAGAGAAAATAAGTCAAATGGAGGAGTAGGTCTGTATATTAAAAGAGGACCTGGTATGCACAGAGCTACTAAACTCAACTAATGAGATGGTAGAGGTACTTGGAATTAAGGTAGAAAAAATATACCTAATTATTATTCTAATATATAAACCGCCAGATACAACGGTTGAGGAATTCACAGAGCAGATGCACAAAATAGAGAACATGCTTGATAACCTAGCAAACCCAGCTCCAGATATTGTCTTCTTTGGAGATTTCAATTTACCAAGTCTAAGATGGAGAACGGTAAACACAAATATCATAGCAGGGAATGACCCGGGAAATAACCAACCACAGGTCAGAGAACTTTTGAGATTTTGTGACATATTCTCGCTCAATCAACAGATCACAGACCCAACTAGGAACGAAAACACACTAGATTTGCTATTCACAAACAATGATGACCTAATCAGAGACATTACAATCTCTGATACTACGTACTCGGACCATAAGCTCATTGAAGTGCGAACTAGCATAAATAACGGTAGTAGGTCTAAGACCCAACAAGCGAGAAGGAATATTCAATCAATTTAATTTTAACAATACGAGGATCGACTGGGAAAAAATGAATGTAGACCTTGCAACCATTCAATGGGAGACGGTCTTAAGCAACGAAACTCCCACACGGGAGCTGGGTTTGCTAGGTTATCAAAATTTTTACAGGAAAGAGATGGTTGGGTTGACTCCATCTATCTGGACCTAAAAAAGGCTTTTGACAGAGTTCCCCATAAGAGGTTGTTCTAGAAACTGGAACATATTGGAGGAGTGACAGGTAAGCTACTAACATGGATGAAAAATTTCCTAACTGACAGAAAAATGAGGGCCATAATCAGAGGCAAGGTATCGGATTGGAGGAATGTCACGAGTGGAGTACCTCAGGGTTCAGTTCTTGCACCGGTAATGTTCATTGTCTACATAAACGATCTACCAGTGGGAATACACAATTACATGAACATGTTTGCTGATGATGCTAAGATAATAGGGAAGATAAGAAACTTAGATGATTGTCATGCCCTTCAAGAAGACCTGGACAAAATAAGTATGTGGAGCAACACTTGCAAATGGAATTTAATGTGAATAAATGCCATGTTATGGAATGTGGAATTGGAGAACATAGACCCCACACAACCTATAAATTATGTGAGAAATCTTTTAAGAATTCTGATAAAGAAAAGGATCTAGGGGTGGTTTTAGATAGAAAAATGTCACCTGAGGACCACATTAAGAACATTGTGTGAGGAGCCTATGCTACACTTTCTAACCTTAGAATTGCTTTTAAATACATGGATGGAGAAATACTAAAGAAATTGTTCACAACTTTTATTAGACCAAAGCTGGAATATGCAGCGGTTGTATGGTGCCCATATCTTAAGAAACACATCAACAAACTGGAAAAGGTGCAACGACATGCCACTAAGTGGCTCCCAGAACTGAAGGACAAGAGCTACGAGGAGAGATTAGAGGCATTAAATATGCAAAAATTAGAAGATAGAAGAAAAAGAGGCGATATGATCACTACGTTCAAAATAGTAACAGGAATAGATAAAATTGATAGGGAAGAATTCCTGAGACTCGGAACTTCAAGAACAAGAGGTCATAGATTTAAACTAACGAAACAAAGCTGCCGGAGAAATATACAAAAATTCACTTTTGTAAACAGAGTGGTAGACGGTTGGAACAAGTTAAGTGAGAAGGTGGTGGAGGCCAAAACCGTCAGTAATTTCAAAGCATTATATGACAGAGTGCTGGGGAGACGGGACACCACGAGCGTAGCTCTCATCCTGTAACTACACTTAGGTAATTACAGGGAATAGAACAACTGACAGCTGAAGCATACAAGATCTGCCTGAAGCACGTGCCTGTGAGGAGGGTCAGAAAGAGGATCACTCTAGAAAGAGAACGCAGAAGACTGTACAGGAGAAGGAAAAAAATAACGGAAATGCTTGGGCATACACGACTATCACAAGCAAGGAAAATAAACCTAAACAGGGAGATCAAAGAAATAGAACAAACGTTGAAGCGATCATATGAGGCTGAGCAAATGGAATTGGAACAGAATTTCTTCTGAGGTTATCTTGAGTTGATTTCGGGGCTTTAGTGTCCTCGCGGCCCGGTCCTCGACCAGCCCTCCACCCCCAGGAAGCAGCCCGTGACAGCTGACTAACTCCCAGGTACCTATTTACTGCAAGATAAGAGGGGCATAGGGTGAAAGAAACTCTGTCCATCGTTTCTCACTGGCGCCCGGGATCGAATCAGGGACCACAGGATCACATGTCCAGAGTGCTGTCTGCTTGGCCGGCCGGCTCCCTATAAAGAGATAAAGAAAAGATAAATATAAAGAAAGAAAAAGATAAATAGATAAAGAAAAGTTAGAGATAAAGAAAAATCCAAAATATATTTTCACATATGCTAAATCAAAATCAAAAACCTCCACCAGTATTGGACCTTTAATTACAACTGAAGGTACGTACACAGAGGACAACAAAGAAATTAGTGAAATTCTAAGACGCCAGTATGAGGCTATGTTTAGCACACCAATAAACAACATGAAAGTTGATGACCCAGACAGCTTCTTTATGAATGACATTCAAGCTGCAAATAATATAACGGATATTAACATGAACTTGGAAGACTTTGAAAGAGAAATTGACAATATGCCCATGCACTCAGCTCCTGGGCCTGACTCATGGAATTCAATATTCATAAAGAAATGTAAAGTACCAGTAACGCGAGCACTCGGCATAATATGGAGAAAGAGCCTAGATACAGGGGAGATACCAGCAGCACTTAAATCTGCAGATATAGCTCCTTTGCACAAGGGGGGAGTAAAGCCTTGGCAAAAAATTATAGGCCAGTTGCACTAACATCACACATAATAAATGTTTGAAAGAGTGATTAGGAATCAAATTTCTAGTTTTATGGAAAATGAGTTAAACAACCCAGGACAACATGGATTTAGAGCAGGAAGATCCTGTCTGTCACAGTTACTCTACTCTAATCACTATGACAAAATCACAGAAGCCCTAGAAGAAAAGCAAAATGGAGATGTAGTATACACAGACTTTGCAAAGGTATTCGACAAATGTGATCATGGAGTGATTGCACACAAAATGAGGTCAATGGGAATAACTGGTAAAGTAGGACGCTGGATACTCAATTTCCTGTCGAACAGAACACAAAGAGTAACAGTCAATCAAATAAAATCAAGTCCAAGCGCAGTTAAAAGGTCTGTACCTCAAGGTACAGTCCTTGCACCACTGCTGTTCCTTATTCTCATATCAGATATAGATAAAAATACAAGTCACAGCTTCATGTCATCCTTTGCAGATGACACAAAAATCAGCATGAAAATTACCTCTGCTGAAGATATGGAAAAATTATAAGCAGATATCAACAAAGTTTTCGACTGGGCAGCAGAAAATAATATGATGTTTAACAGCAATATCTAGGTACTCAGGTACGGCAAAAATGAGGACCTGAAACATACTACTGGGTACAAAACACAATCGAATCTGCCCATAATAGGTAAACAGCATGTCAAGGATTTGGGAATAATGATGTCCGACGATCTAACGTTTAGGGAGCATAACCAAGCAAATATTGCGTCAGCCAGAAAAATGATAGGATGGATTACGAGAACTTTCAAATCCAGGGATCCCATCACGATGGTTGTACTCTTCAAGTCACTTGTGTTGTCCCATCTCGAGTACTGTGCAGTACTCACTTCCCCCTTTAGAGCAGGAGAGATTGCTGAAATTGAGGGAATACAGAGAACATGTAAGGCATGCATAGACGCGATAAAGCACCTAAATTATTGGGATCGTCTCAAAGCTCTCCAAATATACTCGCTAGAAAGGAGACGAGAGAGATACCAAATAATATACACATGGAAAATACTGGAAGGCCAGGTCCCTAATCTACACAGTAAAATAACAACGTACTGGATTGAACGATATGGAAGAAAATGCAGAATAGAACCGGTGAAGAGCAGAGGTGCCATAGGCACAATCCGAGAACACTGTATAAACATCCGAGGTTCGCAGCTGTTCAACGTCCTCCCAGCGAGCATCAGAAATATTGCCGGAACAACCATGGACATCTTCAAGAGAAAACTAGACTGTTTTCTAAAAGACGTTCCGGACCAACTGGGCTGTGGTGGGTATGTGGGCCTGCGGGCCGCTCCAAGCAACAGCCTGGTGGACCAAACTCTGACAAGTCAAGCCTGGCCTCGGGCCGGGCTTGGGAAGTAGAAGAACTCCCAGAACCCCATCAACCAGGTATCAACGATCGCAAGAGAGGAGGAAGGGCCGTCCCCGAAGGAACCAGAACAGCCGACGAAGCCACACCCGACCCGGTGGGAAGACTATCATGGCAAAGTTCAGGCTCCCACACAAATGCTTGAGCAACCTCCGCGTGACCTGGGAACCCCTCAGAACAGGCGAAGGCGGGACCGCAAGCGAAGCAGAGCCGCCGGAGGCAGAAACAAGGAAGCGGTGCGAGCGTCCCAAACTAGACCCAGCTAAGACCAAACCTGAGAGGGAACCAGATGGGACTTCCTCCAGTTCACCAAAAACCCAAACCCGGCGAGCTGAGAAAGAATCAAATCCCTGGCGAGCAGATACGCGGACTAGCTGGGAGCCCAAACCAGCCAGTCATTGAGGTAGGCTAGAATCCAAACACCTAACAGATGCAGGGGGGACACCATGATCCGAGTAAGGCGTGTGAAAATGCGAGGCGCCAGATTCAACCCGAAGGGAAGACAGCGAAAGCGGTAAGCTTGATGCCCGACAACAAAACCGAGCCAGTCCCTGAACCTTGGGTGAACCGGGATACTATATTCAAGATACGTCCACCTGTATCGACAAACGTTTTGCCCAGGAAGCAAAGCGTACCTTGCACCATTAGACACACCGGCTCCCGCTCGCCGTCAAACCAGCAAACTACTCATTCTCCGCCTGCCTGTTCCTGATTGGCTGGTGTGTCGCCGCACCTGCACTCACGCCACTACCTGAGTTGACGTCTGGGCCAACACACGCCGTACTCCTCAGAATATCTCTGTGCTCTTTGGAGTTGACATCTCTCTCTAGTAGACAAAGCTCTGGCTGTCGTGTACTAAGGGAGGTGGCAGCTTGAAGCCAGTATTCTCAGCACCTGATTTGATTTACCACTATTATTACGTGCACTTTATTTTGTCTTAAAGTAAATTTTTACTGCCATTAATTATTCATGTTGTTTTGTTTGTTGATTTGTTTTGAATTTTACGTAAGCCAAGAGATTGTCTTTATTCATATCTTGTTTTCTAGAGTAATTAAAATTTCATTGTTTATACTTTGTGTTTTGTGTGTCTTCCCATTACCTTACCACAGACAAACGGGCAAACGATCTTTTTTTTTCTCTGTAAGTGTGACGAGGCCTTGCCCCCAGCTATTGAACAGCCGAACATCAACACTCCAACACTTTACCGTCACATTTCATGGGGGCCTGTCCACGGAGCTTCACTCAGGTACTGGTACCAGATCGTAAATTTGTGGTAAGCGTACTTGGCTTTGGTAAAGTAGCTTCTCACTATTTTCAATATTCAATTTTATTTTCATATGGTGCTGTGTGTAATTGTGCATTCCGAGAGTAGCATATGGTGAAGGTGAGACAACTTTGGATTACGTGGTGACTGTAGGCCTCAGTCATTCTCTTAATTGGTCATCTCTCCCTCCGTGTTATTACTCGTGTTTACCATCTTTTGTCCCTAGGATATTTCTCATATTTTCGGCAGATCATCATATTGGTACCCTGGTACTGTGGTCTGTCCCCGGGTCAAGAGCATCTAATCTTCTGCAATCCGACGGTAGGAGGATAAAGAGGGCCATAGTTCCTCTCGCACGAACTTTAGTTGCTGAATTGGGACCTCAGCAGCAGTTCTCGTCACCAGTTGACACCTCGCACCCCTACACGTCGGTCAGAGATGATGATATTTACATTGGTAGGGAATTAGCCTTCTTTTTCAGAGCACAAAAGTTCGCTAATTCTGTAAGTATCATATTTCATTTCAGTGGGAAAAACTTGCTTATGTCCTATAGAGACTCGGCAAGGTATGCTTACATTCTTGGACTACCTAAATTCACTTTTGAGGCAATTAACTGTTTCATTTGTCTTAGAAACTCAGTTTCGCTTATTTAATAGGATTTTCTTGCCCTTATCCTCTTACATTGAGTACCGGGTACAAGATTTCCTGCGATCTTGATTTATTAATCATTTACCATCTTTAAATTAACATTAATTGTTAACGATTCCACAGGATAGGTACCAGTTGCCACGTTGTCCTGTTTCTGACATTCACCATATCACAACAGTTTATTCGTTGTGCATTTATTTGCTAATTTCACCATGTTTCGTCTCCAAGCTTTCCGTGCAGATCCAGCAGGTGAAATAGGGACCTTAAGTCGTGCCAAGAGGACTGAATTACAAACTCTTGCACATGAGTATCAACTAGAAGTTCCCTACCAAGCCAACAAAAATGAACTACATAACCTGTTACTGGATCATCTCTTAGAGGAAGGTAAGATTAACTCTGAAACTCACGAAACTTACTTTATTGCAGATAAACCTGATTTGGCAACTCTGAAACTCAAACTAGAGCTTGCCAAGATCGAACGAGAACAGCAAAGAGAAGCAGCTGCCATACAAAAAGAAGCTCTACAAATAAAAGAACGAGAAGCTGCCATGAGGAAAGAAGAACAGGAACGTGAGATTGCAACATTCCGTGAACGTGAGCGAATACAGCTTGAAACAAAACAACGCCACCTGGAGATGCAACGCGAGCATGACAAACAACAAGCTGCTATGGCTATGGAATGTCAACAAGAATTCGCGTTGGAAACTACACACCTCGCTCAACGCCAGCAAGCTACCGCCAGTGTTCCTGTCAGTTTCAATATCTCACATGCAAGTAAGTTAATGCCACCATTCGTAGAGACAGAAGTTGATGTATTTTTCACCACCTTTGAGACCCTTGCTAATCAACTTAGTTGGCCTGCCGACCAATGGGCAACCCTTCTCAGAGTACATCTCACAGGTAGAGCTGCAGTTACACTCAGTACTTTGGCGTCTGAGAATGACTGCCAGACTCTGAAACAAGCAGTGTTGGACGCCTACCTTCTCTCCACCGAAAGCTATCGAAGAAAATTCCAGGGGCTCTGGCTGCCAGTAGCTTTTTGTCGCTGACTGGAGGTGGTTGCTCGTTGGTGTGGGGCGCCAGCTGACTGGGGCAGAGGTCAGCAATATGGCGGCGGCTGGTGGTGGCCGCATCCGCCGTGTGAATACGGCTCGGCTGGAGTTCTCTGCGCCGGTGGATTGGAAACTTGTGGCGGCTGCGCTTTTGGATGTCCTGAAGGTGGATATTAAGGATCTCCTCGGTCTCGAGAAATTTTCTCCCACTCGCGTGGCGGTGACGTGGCAAACGTCACCTGGATACGAGCGGTTTGTGGGGTGTTGGAACGAGCGGACGACTCTCCTTCCTCATTCGGCTGTGTCTGTGACTGTCTCTGATCCGTGGGGTCCGCTGACCTTTGTGAGCGTGCACGGGGTACCTGTTGCGTTTCCTGAGGTGGAGCTTTCTTCTGTGTTTGCGAGGTATGGTACGGTGTTGCGTCATCGGTACAACTTGTTTAGTGCCGGGCGGCTGCGGGGCCTCCGTCTGGGTACTCGCACGCTGCATATGCGCCTCAAGGAGTCCATCCCCTCTAAGGTTATGTGCTGTGGTCTTCTGCTCCGAGTTTTCTATCCAGGGCAGGCCCGCACGTGCTTCCGCTGTGGGGAGGAGGGCCATGACACTGCCCAGTGTGAGGTTCCTCGATTGGAGACTGCTTCTGTGTTCAGTGTGGGGGATTTTCCCCCCTCCGTGAGAATGGTGCATCCCTGAACGGTCCTCGGCATGGGGGTGTGACTAGTGGGGCACCTGTGACTGTTGTGACTAGTGGTGCACCTGTGACTGTTGTGCCTGGTGGTGCACCTGCGACTGTTGTGCCTGGTGGTGCACCTGCGACTGTTGTGCCTGGTGGTGCACCTGCGACTGTTGTGCCCGGTGGTGCACCTGCGACTGCTGTGCCTGGTGGTGCACCTGCGACTGCTGTGCCTGGTGGTGCACCTGCGACTGCTGTGCCTGGTGGTGCACCTGTGACTGTTGTACCTGGTGGTGCACCTGCGACTGTTGTGCGACGTCTCTGCGTGTCGTCGACGTCTTCGTCTTCCTCGTCTCCTGCTGCTGCATCTGGCCCTGCGCCTTCGCCGGGTGTTTCGGCTGAGCTGGGTGCTGGGGGGGCTGCGGAGCGTCCTGTTGTGTGCAGCCCGGTTCCCCCTGCGGTTGAGGCTGCTGCCGTTATGCGACGGGCATCGGTTCGCACGGCTTGTGAAGCCCGTGGTTCTGGGTCAGCCTCTGGCTCTGAGGATGTGCGGCCAGAGCCCAAACGGTCCCGGCGATCTTCTACTGCTTGGGCTGATGTGGGGGATTTCGACGCCGGTGGATCTTGAGGCGATGATGTGGTAGGTCGCGAAGCACCCGGATCCAAGTCGATGGTGGTTGCTGACGTCCATGTGCCTGCTGATGACGACGATTGTGCATATGATTCACCTCATGTTCTTTCTTCTGCAGAAGGTTCTCCGCAGTGGGGGGTGGTCGCTCCTACGGACGTAGGTGGTGAGGGTGCTGGTGCGGGCCGCGACCTTGTGTTGTTGCTGAGGAAGGATGTTCAGCGTGGGGGGGCCCCTGCAGGTGACACGTCCGGTGGTTGCCGCGGAGCCCTGTGGAACTGCCAAGGAGGCTGCTAGTGCGTTGTCCGTTGCCCGGCCCCGTGGGGGAAAGCCCCTACCAATCGTCTTGGCCTCCGGCGTAGCGTATGATAGGAAGAATAACTCTTTGTCGTTTTACATTGTTGACCGCGTGCAGCCTGTTCCGTGGTGCCCCTCGACCGTCTGGGTTCCGCAGGCTCGGTGTTTTGTTGTGGGTGTGTCGGACTTGATGCCTGATTCTCGTACGGCCCATGCTCACCCTGTTCCGGACAACATCATGTTGCTTTGGGAGGCGTATTGTATTCGTTTCCCGGCGGCGGAGTGGCCGGAGAAGTATGAGCAATCTGAGTAGTTTGTGTGATTGCTGTGTGTCTAGTGTATGCATGGGACCTGTGGTATGTTCTGCTATACGTTTTATTTCTTGTGCGCCCTTCAGGCCGGTGTTATTTTTAGTTTTCTCAATGTCCCTGTTTATTGTGTTCCTTACATGTTTTAACATACTTTGTGTGTAGCTATACCATTTACTGCTTCTCTGTTCCTTTGATTATGTAATATGTGCCCCTCTGGCTATGATGTTTGCCCTAGTGTGTTCTGTGCTTGTGCCTCTTCTTTTATTTCTTGCATCGCAAGTGGTTAGTTGTGCATGTTATTGTTTATTGTTTGTATTGTTATTGTGCCATGTATGGCTTATGTTTCTGTTTCTTGGCTTGTTGTATATTTTATGATTTTATAATTTTGTATTTTTATGTTTGTCCTTTTTTGTTATTTGTTCTCCTTATGCTTTCCCTGTGTGTTATGATGTTTGTTTGTTTTGTTTTATGTGTTATTGTGTTTTGTGTATTGCTAGTCTGTTTACACTATTTTCTCTTGTGTTCTGTTGATGTTTGTTGTTTTTGTACTGTGCTGTCGGTCCTTCTGGCCGGTGGTTTTTTGTTTTGCTTATTTTGTTTATTCTGTTTTTTTTTATTGTATTTATTGCCTTATACTTGCATGCTTGCATGTAAAAATAAAATTAAAAAAAAAAAAACTTCCCAGATGTCTAGACAGAGTACCACCAGTCTTCCTCTCCCAAGGCCCGTCAGCCCTCACACCTGGCTCTTGGATCACGCCACCTGGGAAACAATCATAATGGTGGTTAGAGTGAACTGGTTCCCGTTATGACGACATCAGCGTCACCTGGACGGCTGTCGCTCCATATATATATATATATATATATATATATATATATATATATAGAGAGAGAGAGAGAGAGAGAGAGAGAGAGAGAGAGAGAGAGAGAGAGAGAGAGAGAGAGAGAGAGAGAGAGAGAGAGAGCTAACCAGCTCCAGCAAGCCAGATTACTCCTGAGTGCTCTACTGAGAAGGTCTGTTGACATACCTCGGTGTGACAACAGATTTATGCAGTCTTAGCTCACAGTATTCCCACACCATTTTCTAGTATTTGCTCATTACCGTAACGTAAATTTAATTATTTGTTTCTCTTGTTTGATTTGCACTCTTTGTATCAAGCCAAGCTTGGATATCATTTTTTTTGTAAATTTGTTTAACATCATTTTTATTAAGTAAAGTATTTTTAAATTTTTGTTCTCTGTCTCATCCTACAATACCTCAATGTGAAGATTCCACTTGCAGTCTAACTTTTTTCTTTTTTTTTTTTTTTTTTTTTGCTCTTTGTTTGTTTTATGTGACTGGCATTCCATCTGCCCTAGAGAGACTGCGCTAACATCCATTTTCTCGTCACATAAATTGGGGGCCCTGTTCTAGGAGCCTCACTCAGGTAATGTTTCTAGACTCTTCACTTAAAAATTGTGGTAACTGTACTTGGCTTTATTAAAAATTTGCCTTTTTCAGAACTCTAATTTTTTAATAATTTTAATGGTGCTTCATACTTTTTGCTTTCCAGATGTAGCTTTATATGATTGATGGATGACTTTGGATTACGTGGTGTCTTGTGGCCACAGTCATACTCATGATTGGTTGTTCCACAATCTATGCTATAACCTGTGATTTCCACCTTATTCTCGTCCCTACAGGAGATTTCTCATTCAGGCAGATCACCCCCTTTGACAACCTGGTACTTTGGTCTGTCTCTGAGTCAAGTACGCCCACGTCTTTGCAATCCGAACGTAGGAGGATATAGAGGACCAAAGTTCCTCTCGCACGGACTATGCTGTAAGGTTGGGACCCCTACAAGCAGTTCTCGTCATTAATTGACACTTCGCACCCCTACGCGTCGGTCAGAGATATGGTACTTACACAGGTAGAGAGTTATCATTCTTTTCTAGAGCACAATGAGTGTTAATTCTGTAAGTTACTATCTTCTTCAGTAGGAAACCTCTTATCTTTGTTCTCATCATTTAGAAACAAGATAAGAAATCCCTACATTTTTTGGACTACCTTCGAGACAATTGTCTCACAATTCAAGTAGGATCCCTCTTGCCCTTATCCTCATCATATAGAGTACCGGGCACAAGATTCCCTACGTCCTTAAAACACTTAGTTTCATTTTTTATCTTAATCACTTAACAAAGTTAACTATTGTAACCTTGACTATTAAGTTTAAACAAGATAGTTTACCGTTGCCACGTCATCCTATCACCCTGACATTTCATATTTTGGTACATCCACTTGGGTATTCTCTTGCATATATTTGCTATCATTCACCATGTTTCGTCTTTCCTCATTCTCATCTCTCTCATCTCATTCCCTCCTTTCCCTCTCTTCTTCTCACTTTTTCTGCTTCTTTCTTTCTCTCATCTTCTCTCTCTCTCTCTTCTCTCTCTCTCTCTCTCTCTCTCTCTCTCTCTCTCTCTCTCTCTCTCTCTCTCTCTCTCTCTCTCTCTCTCTCTCTCTCTCTCTGTCTCTATCTTTCTAAATGCAATAAAGATAATTATACCTAATAAATTCAATAATTAATAATTAGAATTAACGTTTTAAAAACCTTTGCTCCAAAACGTTATATCATGACATTTAAAATACGTTTTATTAAAACGTTATGGCCTCACGTTTTAAAGTCGTCTTTACAAATTCTCAAAATACGTATTTTAAACGTAATTTAAAACGTGTCCAAAACAATGAAATGTCGTTTTTAGGACGTTTTGAAAACGGGAAAATGTTTAGTGGCAAGAGGCTGAATTAGCCCGGGAATGTGAACGAGAACAACGCCAGCTACAAGAAGAAAAAGCTGAAATACAACGTGCGCGTTAACAAGAACAATTCTGGCTCTACGAACAAAAAGCTGAATTAGAACGTGCATGTGAACAAGAACGACCCCAGACCCTGCAACATGAAGCTGAACGTCAACAAGCTGACCTGCAACGCCAACGTCAAGAACAAGAAGCTGAACTACAACGTCAACGTCAAGAACAAGAAGCTGACTTACAACGTCAACGTCAAGAACAAGAAGCTGAACTATAACGTCAACGTCAAGAACAAGAAGCTGAACTACAACGTCAACGTCAAGAACAAGAAGTTGAACTACAACGTCAACGTCAAGAACAAGAAGCTGACTTACAACGTCAACGTCAAGAACAAGAAGCTGGCCTACAACGTCAACGTCAAGAACAAGAAGTTGAACTACAACGTCAACGTCAAGAACAAGGAGCTGACTTACAACGTCAACGTCAAGAACAAGAAGCTGAACTACAACGTCAAGAACAAGAAGCTGAACTACAACGTCAACGTCAAGAACAAGAAGCTGACTTACAACGTCAACGTCAAGAACAAGAAGTTGAACTACAACGTCAACGTCAAGAACAAGAAGCTGACTTACAACGTCAACGTCAAGAACAAGAAGCTGAACTACAACGTCAAGAACAAGAAGCTGGCCTACAACGTCAACGTCAAGAACAAGAAGTTGAACTGCAACGTCAACGTCAAGAACAAGAAGCTGACTTACAACGTCAACGTCAAGAACAAGAAGCTGAACTACAACGTCAACGTCAAGAACAAGAAGCTGACTTACAACGTCAACGTCAAGAACAAGAAGCTGAACTACAACGTCAAGAACAAGAAGCTGAACTATAACGTCAACGTCAAGAACAAGAAGCTGAACTACAACGTCAACGTCAAGAACAAGAAGCTGACTTACAACGTCAACGTCAAGAACAAGAAGCTGAACTACAACGTCAAGAACAAGAAGCTGGCCTACAACGTCAACGTCAAGAACAAGAAGCTGAACAACAACGTCAACGCCAAGAACAAGAAGCTGAACTACAACGTCAACGTCAAGAACAAGTAGCTGACTTCCGTCGTCGAAGAGAAGTAGAACTACTGCAAATCCTAGCTGAAGAGCTTCAACTCAAGAGACAACAAGATGAGGATGGAGTTGGCATCACGTTATGCTTGGAACAAGGTAGATCAGACACCGTGCTCGAGTTCCGGCGCCAGGAGTTAGAACTTGAAAGTACCCACCTCTCTCAGCGCCGTGAAGCAGAAGCCAACTTACAAGTATGTTTTAAGCCTACAAATTGTATTAATATGATGCCGCCTTTTGTAGAGGCAGAAGTAGACTCATTTTTTTGTCATTCGAGGCCTTGGCCACCCAGTTACAATGGCCTAGGAATCAATGGTCTATACTTCTCAGGTCACACCTACAGGAAGAGCTGTCTTATCTCTCATTACTCTTGCAAACGAGACTGACTACGATATACTCAAGCAAGCAGTCCTTGACGCCTATTTACTTTCCACTGAGAGCTACCAACGACGCTTCAGGGACTATATAAAAACTCAGACTCAAACCTACGTGGAGTTTGTGCAGACCAAAACCAGGTATTTTTTAAAATGATTAGAATCAGCTCAGGTGACCACATTTCAAGAACTTATCAATTTAATACTGATGGAAGAGTTTACCCGCTGAGTACCCAAACCCCATACGAGTATATATCTGGCAGATTACGAACCTCAGTAAATGTGCACAGTTAGCTGTTACAGTTTAATTCATAAATCTTTTGACTCAGGTTACAGTAAACCATCTTGGTCCAGTCAAGCTTCACCTAAAGTAAGTCGTAAAGACACTAACTATGCACTTTACTGTCGTTACTACAAAACATACGGACACTTCATTGACCAGTGTCCAAATCCTAAGTGTAAAACCACTAGTACAGTTTCAACTAAGCCAAAGCATCCACCCACTAAGCCTACCAAAACTGTGCTACATGTAAATGTTCCTGTTAGTGATCTTCTTTTATTTGATAGACATGTGTATCCAGGAACTGTGTCAGCCAATGGTGAAGATTTCGAGGGTAAGAGCCCAATACGCATCTTGAGGGACACAGCTTTGCTGCAGTCTATTGTACTAAAAGCCGCTGCACCTCAAGTCACCTACACTGGAGAAACTGTCCTGATCACTGACCTTACTGCAACTACACCATACCCGCTCCTCACAGTCTACCTGGAGTGTCCATTTATTCGTGGAAAGGTCCAAGTCGCTATTCGGGGAAAAACCTTTCCCCATGCCAGGAATTTAACTTCTCCTGGGTAACGACTTAGCCAACCAGCAAGATTCCACCAATTTGATCATCTGTGACAAACTCCAGGTATGTGATTCGGCCACGGAAGAAGATCCCGCTATGATTTTTTGCAGCAGAGGAAGAAGAAACCGTGACAGAAGAATCAGCAGACATCTCCCAGCCTGTTCTAGTGATTACCCGTGCTCAAGCCGCTCAACCACAACACGTAGCAGCAGCTGTCCATGACCGTCATGACATGATAGCATGACCGTCCAGTGGAGTAGCTCTGACCTTAAGACGTATGGGTCGCATTGTGACCACACTGCGCCTTTGAGATGTGTGGGAGATGTCTCTTCCGACCTCTGTCCCTGCCGACCTCAGGTATATGAAGAAAGATTAACATAGCTTATATTGCATTCACTGGAAAGGCGAAGAGTTAGGGGGTGACATGATAGAGGTTTACAAGTGGATGAATGGACATAACAAAGGAGATATTAATAGGGTATTAAAAGTATCAACACAAGACAGAACACGAAACAATGGGTATAAATTGGATAAGTTTAGATTTAGGAAAGACTTGGATAAATACTGGTTCGGTAACAGGGTTGTTGATTTATGGAACCAATTACCGCGTATCGTGGTGGAGGTGGGGTCCCTCGATTGTTTCAAGCGCGGGTTGGACAAGTATATTAGTGGGATTGTGTGGTTATAGATAGGAGCTGCCTCGTATGGGCCAATAGGCCTTCTGCAGTTACCTTTGTTCTTATGTTTATTTATTTATTTATTTATTTATGCATATACAAGAATGTACATAAGGAATGTGAGGATACAATTATGGTAATTACAGTCTTGTAAAGCCACTAGCACGCACAGCGTTTCGGGCAGGTCCTTAATCTAAGAAAATTTTAAGGAGGTAAATACTTGCAAAATTTATAGACAAAAAAATGATAACAGATTACATGGAATGAAAGAAAAAAAAAGGATGAGAGAAAATTATAGGTACAGTATATTAAAGCACATAGGTAGCTATGATTGATTGCAATGACAGCTTAAAATGGTAGTTGACAACAAATTGGTAGGCACAATACAGCAGAAACAATATAAGATTGATTGCAATGACAGCTTGAATGGTAGTTGACAAAAATTGGTAGTCACAATACAGCATATGGCTAGCACATAAAAGAAGACAGCAATGAACACAATGATAAGGTTGTTTGATATTACATAAAAATTAGGAGATTGGGTACCACTAGGTACAGAGCAAATTTAAAGCTCAGTGTAGGATGTATGTGTAGTAGAATGTGAATGTATGTGTAGAATGTATGTGTAGTAGAATGTGTAGTAGAATGTTCTTAAGATCTTCACTTAGTATGGTTTCCTGAAGGAGATACAAAGTGACTGTGGAACTAATTTCACCGGTGAGTTGTTTAAGAAAACCTTTCAGGAATTTAACATCACCCAAGTCTTGTCCAGTCCGTATCATCCTGCTTCACAGGGATCTCTGGAACGTAGCCATCAAACCATTAAGTCTTTGTTAAAGAAATTTTGTATTGATACTGAGAAGGATTGGGATAAGCAATTAGATCTCCTTATGTGTATTTTCAGAAGTCTTCCTTATGAGTCCCTTGGAGTAACTCCTTATGAGATGCTCTACGGTCGTAAGTGTCGTGGTCCTCTTAAAGCTTTTAAATATTCCTTGACGTCAACCACTTTCAGTGATTCCCTTAATGTGCCTCAGTTTCTTAAAAACTTGAGACATAAACTTGAACAATTACACAAGTTTGCTAGTGCTAATTTACTGATCTCCCAACATAAGATGAAAGTACACTTTGACAAGAACACTAAAGTAAGAAAGTTTAATGTAGGAGACTTCGTTCTAGCCTATTTTCCTATCCCAACCTCTGCATTTAAAAGTAAATTTTAGAGAACCTTATTGCATCAAAGAATGCAAGAACAACAACAACTACATTCTAGAGACTCCGGACCGGCGTCGCAAGACACAACTTTGCCACGTCAACCTGCTCAAGAGTTATCAAGGTAATCCGCCACCAGTGTTATTATCTCTATCTGTTTTTACCGAGAGGTATCCCAACAGTGATACATACCATGAGACCTCTCCATCCGAGTGTAAAAATAATATCGAGACCATGAAGACTAACAGTGAGATTTTAAAAGATCTTCCCAAATACCTTGAACATTCTAACAATAGTCCTCCTGGGATTAAACTGCATTCTACACATAAAAAACTGTTTCAAGACACTCCGCAGGAATGTAATTTAGTGCAACATGATATCCAGCTGCTTCCTGATACGATGCCCATCCGTCAACCTTACTACCGCATCAGTTTACAGAAGAGAGAAACCATGTTCGCAGATGTATAGTACCTCCTCAGCAATGGATTAGCTATACCTTGTGAGTCTCTTTGGGCTTTACCATGCATATTGGTTCAAAAACCATATGGCAAGGTATGACTGTACACCGATTATAGGAAGTTATAAGCAGTTACCATCAAAGACTCTTATCCTTTACCTCGCATCGACGACATCTTAGATGCAATAGGTAACGCCACTTATTTGTCCCAAATAGATCTCTTAATTAAAGGGCTACTACCAAATCAAAGTTTCTGAGCGTGCTAAAGATATCTCAGCTTTTATCACTCCTTTTGGCCTTTTTAGGTATGAACGGTTACCTTTTGGACTTTGCAATGCCCCGGCTACATTCCAGCGAGCTGTCAACCTCGTCATTCAAGATCTTGACAACACCTATGCCTACCTGTACGACATCGTTGTAGCGACCAACTCGTGGGAAGAACATCTTGACCGACTACAACGACTGTTCTACAAGCTTCTTCAGGCTGGTCTCACCATTAATATGGGCAAGTCCACGTTTACTAAAGGTAAAGTACAATACCTTGATCATGTTATAGGCAGTAGAAGCATAACACCTTTAGACATACATCTTCAAGTCATCCAAAAATATCCACAGCCCACTTCTCGTAAACAACTTATGAGATTCTTGGGACTAGCGTCCTACTATCGTAGGTTCTGCAAGAACTTCAGCATAGTTGCCTCACCTTTAATAAACATTACCAGCCCTAAAAGGAAATACATTTGGACCAACTCACAATCCATTGCCTTCGAACAATTGAAAACTTTGCTGTGTACTAACCCTATTCTCGCCTCTCCAGATGTGAAACAACCCTTCATCCTTAATGTTGATGTCAGCAGCACCGGCATTGGGGGTGTCCTGATGCAGCAGAGAAAGGGGGAAGTCCTACCAGTCACCTACTACAGCTACAAGCTGAAGTCTCATCAACAAAACTACAGCACAATAGAGGAGCTACTCGCCATCGTCCTATGCTTGCAACGATATGAACCTTACCTTCAAGAACACCACCCCATTGTAACAAACTAGGTTGTTGTAGGAATGATCCAGAATGGAGAGTAACTTGGTCCTCAGTGAGGTTGATTCATGTAAGGCTCAGGCAGCCGTCTCTTGGTCGTGGAATTGTCATAGGTCCTCCATATAACGTGAAAGTGAGGACCAAGTCACTCTCCTAAATCTGGGTATAAACTATCACGTTATGTCCAGACCAAGTGAGATGGCCCGGAAAGTGGAGTTGGAGATCCTGTTGGACGACATATTCGACCTCGAGACACAAAAGAAAGTCACCACCAAAGACACCTTAAAAAGAAGGTTTTGGTGGTTGATAGTGTTAAAAGCCTTACACAGGTCCACAAATAAGCCAGCAGGGAACTCATTTTTATCAAGAGCTGCATGTATCAAGTTAATTATACTAATAAGCGCATCGTTAGTGCCTTTTGGGGGTCTGAAGCCACATTGACAAATGATAAGTATATTGAGTTTGGTTAGATAAGAGACAAGCTGCTTGTAGATTAGTTTTTCAAATATTTTTGACAAGTTTGGCAGAATTGATATAGGTCTGAAGTTGTTGACATCAGTGGGATCACCACATAGGTGGACAGGGGTTACTCTCGCTTTCTTTTTGTTGAATATCTGAAAAGGTTTGGAGTTCAAGTGACATGTTGAAGAGCAATGCAATGACAGGAGCTAAAGATCTGGAGGCTTTATTGTAAATCAGAGTTGGTATCTCCTCAAGGGCACTAGTCTTGGTTTTAAGGGAAGGGATTATGTCAGTAACATCAGTGGAATTAGTAGGCAATAGGTACAGAGACTTTAGATAGTTACCTGTAAGATAGTCCTGAATATTAGTACTGGAAGATGGAATATCATTTGTAAGGGATGACCCAATGGAAGAGAAGAACCTATTGAACTCAAAAGCAGTATCAGAGGCTGAAAGCTGACCATTGTTATTTGACAGGAGCATTGGTTTGTTATTTAAAATCTTCTTAGATCCCAATATTTGTTATATTGTGCTCCATGTTTCTTAATGTTGCCCTTTGTGTGGGTAAATTTATCTTCGTAGTATTTAATTTTGGCTCTTCTAATTATTTTAGATAGCAATGATGAGTAATTCTCTGAAAATTCTTTGGAGACGATTCTTAACCTATACTTCTTCTCAATCTCATGTTTTTTATTAATGGATTTAAGTATCCCCTTTGTAAGCTAAGGATTGTTTAGCCTTTTAGTTGTGACTTCTTTCGTTAGCATAGGACAGTGGGTGTTATAAAGGCTGAGGGTTTTTTGTAGAAAAGATTGCACTGCTAGGTTGATGTCCACTATGTTTCCTAATTCGGATTCCCAGTTATATTAGGATATTAACAGCAACAGCTATAAAATTGCCTATAGCAGTTTCATTATGCAGCCTAAAGCTTATCTCCCTTGTCTCTAAAAGGTGGTTTGTTAATGTTGGTTAGGAGAAATGTGGGGTAATAATCTGTAGTGCTGTCGATGATTATCCCTGAAGTAAGAGGAGAGGTTATGTTAGTCCAGATGTTGTTACGAACCCGGATCCAGCATCCGAGCACGGAGTAGTAACGACCGCGCCATCTGTGGGTCAGTTCCCGAAACCCCCCGCCAAACGCCGACGACACCTGGTGAGGATGCCGTGTATCAGCTACGAGGGCCAGTTTCCAGTTCCGTTCAGCACCCTACACCGCCGCCACTGACCTCTGGTGAGGTGGTGCTCCGACGACAGCGCCATCTATGGACTGGATACGTCAGGTGTTTGTGCCCGAGCCCGTAAGTGAGGTGTTTTAGTGTCCCAGTTATTGATGACGTGTCTGCTTACAGAGCCGGCCTGGGACTGCTGTGATGGAAGTGGAGTCAGTCTACCCGAGGCAGCCGTCTCCAAACCTTGAGCTTTGCTGCAGCAGTTGCGAAGTCGTCCCCCCCGGAAGAACACTGTGGTGTGTTAGCCTGCCAGTGGAGTGGCAGTGAAAGGATTACCCGGGACCGACTGTTGGAGACGATCATCCACTGGGGTATCAAGGACAGGAGAGTGATTTGTGGTGTCACACGAGGCTCCTGTCTAGGGCGTTCCCCTTATATCGTTCGTGGAGTGGCCTGACCAGCGTTGTGGGTCCGGAACCTGCCAGCAGACCGGCTGGATTTGTGGTTGACGGCCTCCACGGCGGTGCCCCCAGTGGACCTGTGTTTTGGCTGACCTGTGGCCAGGGTAGGCTCAACTTCTCAGAGGATTCGTTGTGTGGCCACGAAAGCACCGAGAGAGAGCGAGGATCCATAGTCTCCAGCAGAAGACTACAGTTTAATCCCCTTGTATAGTGTTAATACCCCTCCCCCTGTGTAACCATTTTATATATTATTTATTGGTGGTGGACATTATATTATATTAAGTTCTTAACTTTCTTTCCCTTCACCCTTTAAGTTACTTGCGTCACGGATCGCATCCCTTGAAAGCCTCTACTGGCTTGGGGTCGGATACAACTTCCTCTAACAACATCAGAGTAAGAACCCCGTTGCGTCCCGAGAGGGCCGTAACATAATTGGCATCCCCAGCGGGATCCGTCCCCTTGTTAAGTATGTTTGACAGGGGTGGTGAAGTGGCGTAATCCCTGTAAATAATTCCCCCTGTGTGTGACGATTGTGACGTTATTCGTCCTGTGCGGTGCTCAGAGTGACTAAGTGCGATATTGTGCAGTGCGGTGCTCGCTGTGATTAAGCGATTAAGTGCAATATTGACTAGTGCGGTGCTCAGTGATTCAGTGCAATATTGTAGAGCGAAGTGTTCGCTTGGACTTAGTGCAATATTGGGTAGTGCGGTGCCCGGAGTGATTACGTGCAATATTGGCAAGTGCAGAGTTTGGTGCGATAAAGTGCAATATTGACGTAGAACAGTGCTCGGTGCGTGAAGTGCTAACGTGAAAGCGGTGTGTTAAGTGTCTAGTTGAGTGTTCCATCTGTGACAATGGCAGAAAAAGCTACCATCGATGATCTGGACGACGTTCAGGCTTTTCTGAACAGAGAGGACTGTCTTGCCAGATTAAAGTATCTGAGCAAACCGGAACTTGTACTAGTGAGCGCCTACCTGGAGATCAAGATCCGTGCCAGTGATTCCCGTGTGGAGATCTTGTCCAAGGTTCACCGACACCTGAAGGCAGAAGAGAAACAGGAAGGCGAGACTCCTAGTACAAGGGAAGGTGAGGAAATAGCTTCCACGGAAAAGGAAGATAAGGGCAGTGACATTGACAGTGATGCAGGTGAGCTTAATATCAGCTTCCTAACAGTCAAAATGCGTGCCCTAGAGATCAATCGCGAGATAGAGTGGAAGAAGTTAGAATTAGAACGAGAATTAAAAGATAAAGAAGTGGAGATGAAAAATAAAGAAATGGAGATGAAAGAGAAAGAATTGACGATGAGGCGTTTAGAATTAGAAAGAGAAGAGAAACGACAGAGAGAAGAGAGAGAAAGAGAAGAAAGAAGAGAAGAGCGAGAAAGAGAAGAAAAACGAGAAAGAGAAGAGCGAGAAAGAGAAGAGAAACGAGAGAGAGAAGAACGAGAAAGAGAAGAGAGACGAGAGAGAGAAGAACGAGAAAGAGAGAGAGAAGAGCGAGAAAGGGAAGAAAAAGAAAGACAGAGACAACATGAACTAGAAGTATTGCGATTAGGCGGTGGTCGGAGGCCAACAACGGACACCAGCGGTTTCGATCCGGTAAGGAATATCAAAATGGTCCCCAAATTCAATGAGAGGGAAATTTCGAAGTTCTTTGCAGCCTTCGAGAAAGTCGCTGCCTCTTTGGAGTGGCCAAGGGAGAATTAGGCCATCATGATACAGTCAGTCTTGACTGGGAAGGCCCAAATCGCCTACTCTACGTTATCCCTTGACGACTCCGGCGATTATGACAAGGTGAAGAAGGTTGTGCTCATGGCGTACCAATTGGTACCTGAGGCATACAGGCAGAAGTTCAGAAACCTGAAGAAGACCTCAGAGCACCCTTTCACCGAATTCGCCACAATCAAGGAGCGACTTTTCCAGGAATGGTGTGCCTCTCGGAAGGTGGAGACCAAGGAAGACCTCGAGCAGCTGATTCTGCTGGAGGACTTCAAGGATTGTTTGTCTGGAGACCTCAAGACATACTTAGAAGAGCAGCAGGTGGAGACCTTGAGTGCAGTAGCCACCATGGCTGAAGAGTACATCCTGACTCATAGGCCGTCTGCTAAGTACGTCCCAAGGCATTACCAACACCGGTTTGACAGACCTCATGAAGAAGAGGAAAGACCCGTCCCACAAAGTGCTAAGAAGACGCCCCCAAGTAGCCCCCGAAGAACAAGTCCTAGCAGTCCGAAACACCGGAGCCCGAGGAGGAATATGGTGTGCTGGACTTGTGGGCAGAAAGGGCATATAGCTGCTAGATGCCGAGGCAGAAGAGGTGGCAGCGCACGAAGGGAGGTGATGTTGGTGAGCTGTGTTACACCACCAGCAGGAAACCAGTCGACGACGACGCAGGAAGGACCAAGTTTGTTTGCCCCTCACACTTCAAGCGGGTATGTAACGAGTGATCATACTGGTAGATCAGTTGTAGTGCTCAGAGATAGTGGAGCAGCCCAGTCCCTGATCGTGAAGAGCTCGTTACCCGAGGGAGTAAGTGTGGACGGGAGACAACAGGTTGTCCTGGTTGGGTTTCCGAGAACGCAGTATATCGCCCCCTTAGTGCCGGTGCATCTCGACTCGCCTTACTTCAGTGGCACATGTGTGTTGGCAGTAGTCGATACCCTCCCTGTGGCTGGGATTGACGTGGTACTAGCCAACGACTTGGTGACCGATTGGAGCACCAATCATCCCAAGATAGCGGACGAGTCAGCCAGAACATCAAGGTCTGAGGTAACGACGGGCCATGGTAATGTCCAGGTAGAGACAGACCCGGATTTGAACATGTCTAATTTATCCTCTCTCCCGCAGATCGACAACTATCTAGCAGTGTCTCCTGATTCTTCTCTCGACAAGGAACATGAGGTTACGATGGCAGAAGTACCTGAGCTAGAAGAGAGGCCTTGTGTGCAGGCACCCACGGATACCAACGAATCTGGAGCGAAAGTGGATGTGTGCTTGCGGTATGGCAAGTTACAGCGTGTATTGAACCAGCCAGAGATTCCCCAGACGTCAGAGGTATGTGCGGTGTGTTCAACAGGTCTAGTGCCCTCTTCGGTCCAAGCCAGGCTAGTGGATGTTGCCGGCTATGGACATGACAGGCTCAGGAAGCTTATCCCTCAGGTAACCAAATGTTTCTTAGCGATATTTTGTTTTATTCTCGTGTGTGGTCTCGGTAAGGATCAGTGGACGACCCGACGAATGATGGCTCCCATGAACATCGTGAAGAGGTCCCAGGGATTGGAGATTTGTACTGCAAGTGTTGCAGTTGAAGAAGGAACCTGGAAGGTAATGGTAGATACAGGAGGTACGCGAAATGATAATATGAGTGACTGTTTCCGACAGGTTGACACCCCCCGCGTGACTGCTGAGCCTCAATGCAGCGTTATGTGGAACGTTGGTCGACCTGACGGTGGCAGAGCGAATGCCAGCTGCGACGTACGAACAGCCCCGTTGGGACTAGGTGTGGACCTAGTAGAGTATGCTGTAAGTACTGTTTTACCCGCTGTCGCTATCACTCTGAATTATCAGACCCCTGTATTCCAGGTGCCCGTCTCCCTGAAGGACCATCGGACCGGTACCAGAAATGCCGTCTGTGATCAGCCATCATCGGTGCCACGACGCAGTGAAGTGTCGAGTCACCCCAGATCGTGTCGAAACCAATCCTTACTCGAGAGGTGTGAGATGATGCCCCTGCTTGACATCGCAGTGGAGATGTGGAAGATTACGTCAGGCAGGTCATCGTCTGCCATTTTCAAGCTCCCTTTGTGCCCGGGATTTTCTTTAGTACAGTTCTGTGAACGAGACAGCCTCGCCATTCCAGATTATAAAGCATGTGTGTCCATTTGGAGTTGTGTTGCCGTACTAATTTGGTTTGTGTTTCTTTTTATAGAACCCCAAACCAAATTCTTTTTGGTGGGGAGGTGTTACGAACCCGGATCCAGCGTCCGAGCATGGAGTAGTAACGACCGCGCCATCTGTGGGTCAGCTCCCGAAACCCCCCCGCCAAACGCCGACGACACCTGGTGAGGATGCCGTGTATCAGCTACGAGGGCCAGTTTCCAGTCCCGTTCAGCACTCTACACCGCCGCCACTGACCTCTAGTGAGGTGGTGCTCCGACGACAGCGCCATCTATGGACTGGATACGTCAGGTGTTTGTGCCCGAGCCCGTAAGTGAGGTGTTTTAGTGTCCCAGTTATTGATGACGTGTCTGCTTACAGAGCCGACCTGGGACTGCTGTGATGGAAGTGGAGTCAGTCTACCCGAGGCAGCCGTCTCCAAACCTTGAGCTTTGCTGCAGCAGTTGCGAAGTCGTCCCCCCCGGAAGAACACTGTGGTGTGTTAGCCTGCCAGTGGAGTGGCAGTGAAAGGATTACCCGGGACCGACTGTTGGAGACGATCATCCACTGGGGTATCAAGGACAGGAGAGTGATTTGTGGTGTCACACGAGGCTCCTGTCTAGGGCGTTCCCCTTATATCGTTCGTGGAGTGGCCTGACCAGCGTTGTGGGTCCGGAACCTGCCAGCAGACCGGCTGGATTTGTGGTTGACGGCCTCCACGGCGGTGCCCCCAGTGGACCTGTGTTTTGGCTGACCTGTGGCCAGGGTAGGCTCAACTTCTCAGAGGATTCGTTGTGTGGCCACGAAAGCACCGAGAGAGAGCGAGGATCCATAGTCTCCAGCAGAAGACTACAGTTTAATCCCCTTGTATAGTGTTAATACCCCTCCCCCTGTGTAACCATTTTATATATTATTTATTGGTGGCGGACATTATATTATATTAAGTTCTTAACTTTCTTTCCCTTCACCCTTTAAGTTACTTGCGTCACGGATCGCATCCTTTGAAAGCCTCTACTGGCTTGGGGTCGGATACAACTTCCTCTAACAACATCAGAGTAAGAACCCCGTTGCGTCCTGAGAGGGCCGTAACAGATGTGTTCAAAAGCCGTGGCATTTCTATCAGTGATTCTAGTAGGTCTAGTAGATTAAGGGTATGAGGAAGCAGGAATTCATACAGTTGAGGAAACTAACTGCAGGAGAGTTATCAGGCTCGCAGAGGTCAACGTTAAAATCCCCAGAAATAATTCTTAAATTAAGTGGTTTTTGTTCAGTCTGTTCTCTAGTATTAGATTTCTAAGGTTAGAGTTAAATTCAGTCACATCAGTGTTAGGAATCCTGTAGACTGCTCCCACAGTCAGGACAGCCTCACTACTCCGGAATCTGAAACAGGCAAATATATACTCTCCATAAGGGTCTCTAGATTTAATTACTTTTAAGCAAGTCAGTGCATGGTGGTAGTAAAGAGAAGTACCACCACCCTCTTTGTATAGGACGACAGTTGTGAATAGCTGAGTAGTTAGGTATGTTGTAGAGTTGAGAAGTGTCCTCCCTTTAACCACGTTTCAGTAAACACAATAAAACAGAATTTGTTGTCAACTGTTTGAATCAGGGCATTAACATCATCAAAGTGTTTGCTTAGAGATCTTACATTCAAGTTAATTACAGAAACATTGTGATTACACGCTATAACATTGTTTACATCATATGCTGTATAATACCTACAATTTTGATCATTAAATTGATGATTGTCATGATACTAGATAAGAGATTAAGGTCTGGGTCTATAATAGTTTGCATAAGAGGGCTGTTTTAGAGAAAAACCAAAAAAGACAATTAATAATAAAAACTAGCTATGAAAAAATATAAAACTATACACAAAAATGAGGTAGGTTGCTTAAAGGTACTTTCAGGTACACTGAAGTTAATAATTTGCACTAATGATCAAAATTGCACAGACAATATATACAATATATACAGGCAGTATATATTGCACAGGCAATATATACATCAGTGATCTGCCTAATGTCTGTAACATGCTTAAACCTATATTATTTGGTTGATGATATTACCCCCTCATCCACTCTGACCCCAACCCACTCATATTAAATAATGTTGAAACAATGAATTAAAAAAGTCCACTTGTGGATGTCAACCAACAAACTCACACTAAACATGGAAAAGACCTACTACATCTTATTTGGAAGCAAATCAACAAATGCAATTTAGCCTCAGACGGACAATGTTAATATTAGCAGTAAAAATGATAAGTTCCTTAGCCTATACTTAGACAAGAGACTTAACTTCAGTAACCCCATATAAAATGTTACTAAAAAAGTTTTAAAACAGATGGTATACTCTCTAGGATCAGATATTATGTACCCTACTCTGCTTTCCTCTCACTCTATTATACCCCTATCTTACATATGGTATCTGTGCATCGGGGTTCAACCTCTGTAAACTATCTCAAGCGATTATCACCCAGCAAAAATCTGCTATCAGGGCAATACACACAGTTCCCAGCTTAAATCCTTAAACACGCTAAACATAAATTCACTCCATTCATTCTCTTGTGTCAATTATATTTATAAAACCCTTTTCATAAGTGCAAACCCTGTTCTGAATTTCTTCCTGGACAGATGTAATGGAACATATACTCACCACACCAGACATAAATATCTCTTTGATATTCCCAAAGTCAAACTTAATCTGTGTAAACACTGTATGCAAATATAGGAACTTAGTCTATGAAACTCACTCCCAAATGAATTGAAAAGCTGTACAACCTTTTCCTTATTCAAAAATAAAACCAAAAAGTACCTAATTTCATCTTCATAGTTTCCTACCCAGTGCTTTGACTCGCACAGTATCTATATTGCTACTCAATTCCCCAATATATGTACCTAAGCCATAATTACCATTGTTATCTTTGATATCATCTGATATCGTGGCTGTTATATTGAGTGCATATTCTACTGCATTATTTCTTGAAATGATCCTCAATTTGTGCCACAATAAACCAATGTATTACCCTGAAATTTTTCAAATCAAACTCAAATTCAAATGTTTATTCAGGTAAAGTACATACATACAAGGGGTGATACAAATATTGATGAATTTATAGATAGAGTTAGTACATACAATGCCTAAAGCCACTATTACGCATAGAGTTTCGGGCAGAAGTTTTTTATCCTAATGTACCTAGTAATCCTTGTTCATTATAGTGTATTATTATTATTGTGTATTAATCTAATTTATTTATTTATTTATTTACTTATTTATTTATTTATTTATTTATTTATTTATTTATTTATTTATTTATGCATATACAAGAAGGTACATTGGGAATGTGAGGATACATAAAATGGTAATTACAGTCTTGCAAAGCCACTAGTACGCGCAGCGTTTCGGGCAGGTCCTTAATAATAAATAAATAAATAAATATGTTTATTCAGGTAAGGTACATACATACAAGTGATGTTACATTAATGGATTGATATATAGATAGAGCTAGTACATACAATGCCTAAAGCTACTATTACGCAATGCGTTTCGGGCAAGAAAACATTAATATCTAGAACTTAATACTAATTGAGCATAAAGAATAAAAAGTGTTGAGAACAAATACAAATAAAGATAAAATAAAGGGGGAACATGACTGAAAAGGCAGCACAAATACAATAGGTTGACAAACAGTGTTGATTAACAAAAATAACAGACATGGATTGACAATAGAGGAGTGAGGTAGGTTACAGGGAATTTATTAGGTAGTGTTTAGTTTTTATCTTAAACTGGTTGAGAGAGGTACAGTCTTTAACGTGGTTGGGAAGGTCATTCCACATTCTGGGTCCCTTGATTTGTAGAGCATTTCTAGTTTGATTAAGTCGTACTCTAGGAATATCAAAACTGTATTTATTTCTGGTGTGGTGCTCATGGGTTCTGTTACAACCTTCAAGGAAGCTTTTGAGGTCAGGATTGGCATTACAGTTCAGCGTTTTAAATATGTATAATACACAAGAGAGAATGTGCAGTGACTTAATATCTAACATATTCAGAGATTTGAGTAAGGGTACCGAGTGATGTCTGGGGCCAGAGTTGGATATTGTCCTAATAGCAGCTTTGTGTTGAAAATAATTTCAAAATTTATATAAAAAAAAATGGTAACAGTTACATGGCAAGACAAAAAAAGATGAGAGAAAATTGTAGGTACAGTATATTAAAGCACATAGGTAGCTAAGATTGATTGCAATGACAGCTTGAATGGTAGTTGACAAAAATTGGTAGGCACAATACAGCACATGGCTAGCACATAAAAGAAGACAGCAATGAACACAATGATCAGGTTGTTTGGGTTAAATACATAAAAATTAGGAGATTGGGTAACACTAGGTACAGAGCAAATTTAAAGCTCAGTGTAGGAAACTAAGAAGATGAAATTAGGTACTTTTTGGTTTTGCTTTTAAATAAGGCAAAAGTTTTACAGTTTTTTCCCCCTCCCCGCTCAGCTCGTTGTCGCCGTGTGCGGGCTTAGTGGGCGGCTGCCGGAGTGTGATGCTCCTTGGGACAGTCCTCTGTCCTTTTCTAGCCTTGTGCTCCTGCTGCCGTCCTCTCCAATTCTGCTGGGCATCTTTTCCTTTTCCTTCTGTTTCGTTTTTCTCCCCCCTCTTCTCCTATCTGCTTGCCGTTTCCTGCCGACCTTTTGCTCGTTCTGGTTCTTCCATTGGACTTCTTCTATTTTGACGCCCGGGTGCTTGAGGAGGCATACTCATGCACCCGTAGAACTGCAGTACCCGACGTCGTGAGCGAGGGGAACCTTCTATTGTCAATCCCCACTTCGTCACTCCAACCCGATCTCGACGGACTGTCGGTTTCTTAAGGTGGCGTTTGTGGGGCGTATACTCGCGACGCACCCCTAGGAGGCCCCGACAAGATCGGCGATAGCTTCTTGTTGGGTGTCCTGCCTCTAATTGTGGCTCCATGGTGGGTGTGGGGGCACATTCGTGAGTGAATTCTTCTTTCGTCAAGATGATTACCCCTGCTTCGGCTTCTTCTGGTTTACCTTCTCAGGCTCGTGGGGTGGGCGACCAAGCCCCCGAGTCGGTCCGTATTGGAAGACCGGGCTCTGTAGCCTCCGCTGCATTGGGCCCCGACCTTGCTCCTCCTTTGGCCTCTCTGACTCCTTCCTCTGGCTCCCCTCCCTCCTCTGTGGTTGGGTCGAGCCCCAAGCCCCCAGTGGTGACTACCTCGTCCCCTGGCGCGGCTCCTTCTCTAGTTGTAACTACTGCGCCTTTTAACCCCTCTCTCTCTGGGGGTTCTCACCGCCGTCCTCGTCACGGCCGCCCTCGCTCGATTCCTTCCAGTTCTGCTACCTATCAAGCCTTGTTTGGTCCCGCTTCATGGGCCAAATATTTTGATCTCCTCCCTCTTGATTCTGCGCCTCCTGACGATTTCTCCCTCCATCGACATCTCATTGATTCCGTGGATGCCTCCATTACTTTCAACCCCACTCGTCTCGGTACACGTGTCGTTGCTGCTCCTTCTCAGGATGCTGCTTCCCGCTTGGCTGCCTTATCCTGCCTTGGCGAGACCCCCGTTCGGGTCTCGAAGAACGCTCAGTTGAATGCCAGTGTTGGCACTATTTTGCTCCCGCCCCATGTTGCGACCGGTGTTCGGGACCTGCGCGACTGCCACGACGATATTCGACATATCCTCGCTGCCCAGGGCCATTCTATTCTCCAGGTGGACACGTTTACTCGTCCCCCTCGTGGTAGTCGCCGTCAACCCCTCCGGGTTGTGAAGATTACCTTTGATGGTAGGACCCTTCCACCCTCTGTCATTCTTGCTGGTGCCAGGTGCTCTGTCCAGGAGTACATTCCTTCTCCTCGGCTCTGCAACAAGTGCTGGAGGTTTGGGCATGGTGCCCTCCGCTGCTCCGGGACTGTCTCTCTCTGTCCTTTGTGTGGTGGCGAAGGTCACTCTAAGTCGGAGTGCGCTTCTCCCCAGGCTCGTTGCCTCAACTGCGGTGAGGCCCATCCTACCTTCTCCCGTGCGTGTGTCCATTACAAGCTTGAGGCAGCCGTCCTCAACTTGAAGCACCGGGAGCGTTTATCTTTTCCTGAGGCGAGGCGCCAGGTTCGCCGGCTCCCGCCTTATGCTAATATCTCTTATGCTCGCGTGTTGCGCTCTTCCTCTCCTCGTCCTTCCCGCCTTCCTCAGACTCACAACCGTTTCCGGGCCTTGGACCCTGATGCGCCCACTGCCCCCTCCTCTGTCCCTTTGGGTTCTCTCCCGAAGGATCCTCCTCCTGGTCCTCTGTCTGGGGTTCCCCTTCCTTCTACCCGGTCTGTCGTGTCTTCTGTGTCTTCTTCCTCGTCCCCCTCCGATCCTCCTTCCCATCCTCTTCCTCCATCTATCGGCTCTCCCCACCGCCTGTCGGTGCGGGCGGATGTCCATCGCTCTCCTAACGGCCGTCGTGTGTGCTCTCGTTCGGCTTCTCCTGTTGAGACACTGGAATCCGTTGCCCGGTACGTGGTTGCTGGGACACCGGTCTCTTTAAGTCAGAAGCGTAAGCCTGGCTCCTCTCCTTCCTCTTCCCCGGCGGGTAAGAAGGCTTCGCTTTCTTCCTCAGCTCCTCCTTCTGGCTCTGTTGCTCCTTCCCCTCCCGTTTCAGTGCTTGCGCCCCCTGTTCCTGCTATGGAGGTTTCTTTGGCCCCTGCTTCCCTTTCGGTTGCTGCTCTTGCTGGGGTGCGCTCCCCTCTTTCTACTCCCCCTCTTCCTGCTGCTGTCCTTGACTGCTCCTCTCCGTTGTCTCCTCCTCCTCCTCCTCCTCCTCCTCCTCCTCCGGACCCTGCCCGCCCACCTCTGATCTGTTCTCCCGTTTCTTTCCCTCCGTCTTTGCTCAGTTTACCCATGCCCCCTAACCCTGACTTTGCTGACCCTGATCCCGACCCTGATATTCTTTAACGTGCTCTGTTGGTCTTTTCGCCTTTGTTTCTTCCTTGTTCTCTGTTTTTGTCCTTTCTCTTCTCGTCGTTGTCCATTCTTCAATGGAACGTTCGAGGTTATTACGCAAATTTCCTCGAACTCCAACTTCTGGTTTCGCGGTTTTCGCCCCTTTGTGTCTGTCTCCAGGAGCCAATGCTTGGTGCTCGTCCTGGTCGTTTTCGTGGCTATTCCTTTCTCTCCCCCCCCCCAGCCATTGCTGGGGCTTCTAATTCTTCTGCTCTCTTGATTCGGGCTGATGTTCCCTTTGTTCCTTTACTTTTTCCTTCGCCTCTCCATTGTTCTGCTGCTCGTATCTTTGTGGGGAAATGGTACACAGTTTGTTCCATTTATCTCCCCCCGAGTGTCCCGCTCTCTCTTCCTGATTTGAAACACCTCCTAGACTCCTTGCCGGAGCCTGTGCTCCTGCTGGGTGACTTCAATTGTCGTCATTCTCTTTGGGGTGACGTTCTGACGAATACCCGGGGTCGCCTCCTTGAGCCGTTTCTCCTCTCTTCTTCCCTGTCTCTTCTGAATTCTGGTGAGCCCACTCATTTGGACTCTCGAACTCGCACCCTTTCTTGTCTTGATCTTTCTCTCTGCTCTTCTTCTCTTTACTTAGATTTCACGTGGCAGGTTCTTGATGACCTCCATGGAAGTGATCATTTCCCCATCCTTGTTTCCTTTTTCTCTTTTCGCCCTTCCCTCTCTTTCCCTAGGTGGCAGTTTGCTAAGGCGGACTGGACCCTATTTTCCCTCAGTGCTACTCTCTCTGACCTCTCCCTTCTGCCCCTCTCTCGCGCTCTCCTCCTTTTTCATGACACTGTCTTCGACGCTGCCCTCCGCTCTATCCCTCGCTCTTCCTCTCGGGGTCCACGGAAGTGCGTTCCCTGGTGGAATGCGGACTGTGCTCGGGCTGTCCGCTGTAAGCGTGCAGCCTGGAAGAAGCACCGCCGTAGGCAGACGACCGATTCTTTTCTTTTCTTTCGGAAAGCGAGTGCGGTGGCCCGTAGGGCCATCCGTACGGCTAAACGTGAATGTTGGGCATCTTACGTCTCAACAATTACGTCCGAAACCCCTCTGGCCCAGATCTGGAAGCGTATCCGCAAGATAGCGGGTAAGTTCGTTCCCGATGTTTCACCGGTCCTTCACCTCCATGATACTCTTGTGGCGGACCCGTTGCAGGTCGCTTCCGAACTGGGTTCCCACTTTTCTTCTGTTAGCTCTGGTCTTCATCTTCCCCAATCTTTCCTTCTTCGTAAACCTGTCCTTGAGTCTCGTCCTTTAGATTTCTGCACTCATCTTCAGCTTCCCTATAATGATCCCTTCTCTCTCTCTGAACTTCGTTCTGCCCTGGCCCTCTGCGGTTCTACGGCGGCGGGCTCCGATGGTATTCATTATGAGATGCTTCGCCATCTCCCTCCGAGCACGTCTCAGTATTTACTGAGTCTGTATAATCGGATCTGGGAGTCGTCGTCAGTCCCTGAGGACTGGCTCGATGCCGTTGTCCTCCCTGTTCGCAAACCGGGGTCTCTGGGTACTTCCCCTAAGGACTTTCGCCCTATTGCTCTCACAAGTTGTGTCTGCAAACTCTTTGAACGTATGGTTAACGTTCGTCTGATGTGGTTGTTGGAACACCATCACCTCCTCTCCCCTTCTCAATTTGGTTTCCGCAAGTGCCGCAGCACGACAGATGTCCTGGTGAACTTGGAGGTCTATATTCGTACTGCTTTTGCTGCGAAGACCTCCGTTGTTGCCGTCCTTTTTTACCTAGAAAAGGCTTACGACACCACTTGGCGTTATCATATCCTATCTCAACTTCATTCTTTTGGCCTTCGTGGTCATCTCCCTCTCTTTCTCCGCAGCTTCCTCTCTCGTCGTTCCTTTCGGGTGCGCCTTGGTACCGCTCTCTCTCCCTCTTTTCAGCAATACGAAGGTGTGCCCCAGGGTAGTGTTCTGAGCACTACTCTTTTTCTGGTTGCCCTCAATGGTCTTCTTTCCTCTCTTCCTTCTGGTGTATTCTCCGCTCTCTATGTCTATGATCTTACCCTTTGTTGTCAGGGTGATGATTCGCCTTTCCTTCAACGCCGGCTTCAACTTGCCATTGATACCGTGTCGTCTTGGGCCACAGGTCATGGCTTCAAGTTCTCTACTTCTAAGACTTGTGCCATGACTTTTACGCGGAAACGGGTTGTTCTTCGTCCCTCTTTGTCACTTTATGGTCATCCCCTTGAATACAAAGATTCCGCGAAGCTTTTGGGGTTATTCCTTGACACTCGTTTGTCTTGGTCTCCCCATATCTCTTACCTCCGTGTTGAGTGCTCTAAGGCCCTTACCCTCCTTCGGGTCTTGTCCCATACTTCTTGGGGGGCAGATAGGCGCACTCTCCTTGCTTTACATTCCTCTCTCGTCCTGTCTAAGCTCGATTATGGTTGCCCTGCTTACTCGTCTGCTTCTCCTTCTACTCTTCGCCGTCTTGATGCTTTGCACCATACTGGGTTGCGTCTCAGTTCTGGTGCCTTTCGTTCGACTCCCATCCTTAGCTTGTATGTTGACACTGGCTTCCTGTCTCTCCAGGACCGCCGTGATCGCTACTGTCTTCGCTATCTTGCACGGTCCTTGCAACATCCTTCCTCTCGCCTCTGTCGTGCTTTAACTTTTACCCCTCCTGCGGTTCCTGTTCCTCTTCACCACCCTCTTTCTGTCCGGTTATCTCGCCTACAGGATTCTCTTTCCGTTCGTATTTCTGATGTTTCTCCTCGTGTTGTTCCTTCTTTGCCCCCGTGGAGGGTCCCTCTTCCGCGGTTTTGTACATCCTTTACCCGTATCACTAAAGCTTTTACCCCTCCTACGGTTCTAAAACGCCTTTTCCTCGAGCACTTTTCTTCTCACTCCCGCTCCGTTTCTGTCTTCACCGATGGGTCTAAGTCAGCGGACGGTGTTGGCTACTCTGTTGTTTTTCCTGATCGCACTTATATGTGTCGCTTGCCTCCGGAGACTAGCATCTTTACAGCGGAACTTTATGCTATTCTCTATGCTCTTCGTCTCCTGCTTTCTCGTTGTCAGTCTTCCTTTGTGGTTGTTGTTGACTCTCGTAGTGCCCTCATGGCTCTCGGGTCCTTTAATCCGGTTCATCCAGTAGTTGTCGAGATCCAGCATTGGCTGTTTCTCGTTCACAGTAAATTTAAGTCGGTTGAGTTTTGTTGGGTTCCCAGCCATATTGGTGTGTCTTTAAATGAGCGTGCGGATGCTGCTGCCAAGGAAGCTGTCCGCTCTTGTCCCATCTCTCGCAAGGGCATTCCGTATTCCGACTTTTACCCGGTTATCCATTCCTCAGTCCTTTCCCGTTGGTTGTCTGTTACTGGTAACAAGCTCCGTACTCTTAAATGTTGTGTTTCCTCGTGGCCGTCCTCCTTCCACCGTAACCGGCGGTGGGAAACAGCTCTGGCGAGGTTGCGTATTGGCCATACTCGCTTAACCCATGGTCACTTGATGGAGCGCCGCCCTGCTCCTTATTGTCCTAGTTGCATTGTCCCTCTTACGGTCGTGCATGTCCTTCTTGAATGTCCTGACTTCCAGGACGAGCGTGTGTCTTGCTTTCCGACCGCCCCTCGCGGTCACCTGTCCCTCGATAGAATTCTTGGTGACTCGGATACTTTTGATATCGTTCGCCTTATGCGTTTTTGTTCTCGTATTGGCATCCTTGGTGATATTTAGCGCCCTCTGATTATTTTGCGTACTTGATGGTGCTACATAGCCTTCCCGGTTTGGTGCCTTCTTTTGATAATTACTTACTTACTTTACAGTTTTTCAATTCACTAGGGAGTGAGTTCATTAGACTAGGTCCCTTAATTTGCATAGAGTGTTTACACAGATTAAGTTCGACCCTGGGGATATCAAAGATATATTTATTTCTGGTGTGGTGATAATGGGTCCTATTACATCTGTCCAGGGAGACTTTCAGAGCATGGTTTGCATTTAAGAACAGGGTTTTGTAAATGTAGTTGACACAGGAGAATGTGTGGAGGGAGTTAATATTTAGCAAGTTTAGGGATTTAAACAAGGGAGCTGAGTGTTGTCTGAAAGCAGAGTTAGTTATTATTCTGATAGCAGATTTTTGCTGCGTGATGATGGGTTTAAGGTGGTTTGCAGGGGTAGACCCCCATGCACAGATACCATAATTAAGATAGGGGGTAGATTAGTGCATAATATAGTGAGAGGAGAGCAGAGTTAGGAACATAATATCTGATTTTGGAGAGTATACCAACTGTCTTAGAGACTTTCTTGGTAATGTGTTGAATGTGGGTGCTGAAGTTGAGTCTCTTGTCTAGTAATAGGCCAAGAAACTTGCCATCATTTTTATTACTGATGTTAATGTTGGCTATCTGTAGCTGAATTGCATTTGATGATTTGCTTCCAAATAAGATGTAGTAAGTCTTTTTGATGTTTAAAGTTAGTTTGTTCGTTGACATCCATAAGTGGACTTTTTTTAATTCATTATTCACAACATTACTTAGTGTATGTGGGTTGAGGTAAACTGTGAGTCTGGTGGAAGATTACCATAGTTGGCGGTGGACGCTCAAGCATCGCCACGGATAAAGAAAACGATGGTTAGCGATCATTAAGTGGTACGCTTGAGTCTACCATAAAAGAAAATTAATTTTCTTAGTCACATTTAAATTAAAAGTTTTTAAATTAAATATTCGTAATTTTCTCCTGCTTAGAAAAAAAAACATTACTTAAAACTAATTGTAGAATCTAAATTTAAAAGAAAAATTAGGACATCTTGTATATACCTATTAATAAAATATATTATAATATATGAGACTGCAACACTTTATTATTCATGATAATTTTTAACTAAATGAGTGTCCAAGCCCCTATTTTCGTTTCTAGAACGTAGTTTTGTAGGATATTTTGGATGCCCAATGGGCATAAAATACACGAGATATTACCTGTCACGTAGGGTAATGTCGCAACGCCACACATCTTCAGTATTGATACTGGTAATGGCTCAAAAGGGCCACCACTTACCGGCTATTCATGCCCGTGCCACCATATGGGTTGCTTAATCTTCATCAATCAGTCGGGGATAAAAGCTACACTTTACTATCTGTACTGACAGTAGGAGAGATAGTTGCTGTGGGGAAATGGCAGAGGCAGTCTGGCTCAGTGATAGACAATTGTGTACTAGGACTGACGATTATTAATTAGTGAGGATGATTTTCAAGTACAGATGAAATGAAAAAAAAAAAAGAGAAAAATTGCTGGGATCCACGAGAGAAAAAACCGGTGATGCAAACTCCCAGGAACTCTCAACAGGCAACCCTAACCAGCTGGACGCAAGAGACGCAGATTAAGAGAAGGAAGCGGCAACCCTAACCAGCAGGACGCAAGAGACGCAGATTAATAAAAGGAAGAGGCAACCCTAACCAGCAGGACGCAAGAGACGCAGATTAATAGAAGGAAGAGGCAGCCCTAACCAGCAGGACGCAAGACACGCAGATTAATAAAAGGAAGAGGCAACCCTAACCAGCAGGACGCAAGAGACGCAGATTAATAGAAGGAAGCGGCTGTTGTTCCCTACAACATGCCAACTGAACTTCCATCAAAAGCTGGAGTGGACGGTACGTCGGGCTAAGGAGTGTTTTGAATATGAACCACTATTCAAGGAGGGTCTTCACCAGCCCTACATAACAGGCAGACAGATTCACTACAAACGACAAGGAAGTGTGCAAGGAACTCAATCAGAAATTCCAGGAAGTCTTCACCTCAGAGCAAGGAGAAGTCCTAGAGTTTTTTTTCAACTTCATTACCTACTTTCCCTAATCTCGCCTTAACCGTCTCCGTTCCCTTCTCCCACACATTGTTCATATGGGCTGTCGTTAGCTTCCGACTGTTTCCTCTATGTTCCTGCTGCACAATCATTCCTTCCTTCGAGGATACATCTATCCTGCTTGTAGGACCCGTCCTGGAGTCTCTCAGATGAGGCTTCATGGGATAGGAACCATCATTGTGGCTGGCTCAACAATTACAACATGATGGGACGATTTTTTTTACTTTTTTCAATCATGACTCTACACCCTCGCGAGTCGTGTTCCATACCACAATTCCGACACCTGAGGGTCAAACTGGCATTTCCATGCCATATGTCCCCAACGAGAACACTTCATGCATAATATGGGCTCCTCAATGTATTTTGCAACTTTCCTGTAGCCTAGTCCTTGCACAAAAATTCTTTCCGGAGCCTCACCCTTTACCAAGGCAACAACCTGGCTTTGTTTTTCACGACGAACATTGTTCCTCTTTGCCCAAACAACACTATCATTGTTAAGAAGAAGATAATCAGGATCCAAATAAGTTGGATACTTAAAAACTATGATCTTGGTGTGCATCATACCTTCTTCCGGAGTAACCATCACAACATTCTCGAACCCAAATGTCGTTAGGTGTTCCACGGCCTTTTCTGTCCCAACTGTACTCACCTGATTGTGCTTGCGGGGGTTGAGCTCTGGCTCTTTGGTCCCGCCTCTCAACCGTCAATCAACTGATGTATAGATTCCTGAACCTACTGGGCTCTGTCTAGTAGGCCCAGTAGGCTCTACTGGGCCTACATATGAAACTGTGTATGGAGTCAGCCTCCACCACATCACTTCCGAGTGCATTCCATTTACTAACTACTCTGACATTGAAAAGGTTCTTTCTAATGTCACTGTGGCTCATTTGGGTACTCAGCTTCCACCTGTTTCCCCTTGTGCCTGTGACACCTATGTTAAATAATCCATCCTTGTCTACCCTGTCAATTCCCCTGAGAATTTTGTATGTGGTGATCATGTCTCTCTTAGCTCTTCTGTCTCCCAGCGACGTGAGGTGCAGTTCACGTAGTCTGTCCTCATAACTCATGCCTCTTAGTTCTGGGACTAGCCTAGTGGCATACCTCTGAACTTTTTCCAGCTTCGTCTTGTGCTTGACTAGATACGGGCTCCATGCTGGGGCTGCATACTCCAGGATTGGCCTTACATATTTGGTATATAAGGTTCTGAAGGATTCCTTACACAGGTTTCTGAAAGCAGTTCTGATGTTAGCCTAGGACACTGATGTTATTCTTTTGACGTGGGCTTCGGGAGACAGGTTTGGCGTGATATCAACTCCCAGATCTTTCTCTCTGTCCGTTTCGTGAAGGCCTTCATCTCCCATTCTGTATCCAGTGACTGGCCTCCTAGTTCCTCCTCCGAGTTTCATTACCTTACATTTACTTGGGTTGAACTTTAGTAGCCATTTGACGGATCATTCCTTCAGTTTGTCTAGGTCATCTTGTAGCCTCATGCTATCCTCCTCGGTCCTGATCCTCCTTATAATATTTGCATCATCACCAAACACCGAGAGGAACGAGTCAATTCGTTCTAGATCATTTACGTATATCAGAAACAGTACAGGTCCAAGGACTGATCCCTGTGGGACTCCACTGGTGACTTCCCGCCACTCCGAGACCTCACCTCTCACGGTGACTCGCTGTGTCCTGTTGCTTAGGTACTCTCTTATCCAGTGGAGTACCTTTCCTTTCACTCCTGCCTGCATCTCCAGTTTGTGCACTAGTCTCTTATGTGGTACTGTGTTAAAAGCTTTCTGGCAGTCCAGAAATATGCAGTCTGCCCAGCCCTCTCTCTCTTGCCTGATTTTTGTTGCCTGGTCATCAAACTCAATTAATCCTTTTAGGAATGATTTGCCATCTCTGAACCCATGCAGATGTTTTGTTACAAAGTTCTTCTGCTCCAGATGTTCCACTAGCTTTTTTTCGCACAATCTTTTCCATCATCTTGCATGGAATGCAAGTTAGGGACACTGGCCTGTAGTTCAGTACCTCCTGCCTATCACCCTTCTTGTATATTGGGACTACATTGGCCGTCTTCCAAATTTTTGGCAGTTCACCTGTTACCAGTGACTTGTTGTACACCATGGAGAGTGGTGTCTCTTGCGTCCTGCTGGTTAGGGTTGCTGCTTCCTTCTATTAATCTGCGTCTCTTGCGTCCTGCTGGTTAGGGTTGCTGCTTCCTTCTATTAATCTGTGTCTCTTGCGTCCTGCTGGTTAGGGTTAACTGTTGAGAGTTCCTGGGAGTTTGCATCACCGGTTTCTTCTCTCGTGGATCACAGCATTTTTTTTTTCATTTCATCTATACTTGAAAATCATCCTTACTCTAATGGGAGTTCTCCCGTAGCCTCGGGACTGGACCGGTAAGGATGTGCCCCTCGTCTGGTTTAATACAGGCCTAGTCCTAACATTAGCTTTTAGCAGTGCCTAATAGGTGAGCTGCAGCGGTACTAAGTGTGCGACACCCTGCATGGCTACCAACTGTTGTAGGTTGTAGATAGCTGGATTGTATAGAAATTCATGCAGACATTATTTGTGTGGCAGTATCAGAGGTCTACCGAGAGGAACAGTGGGCCGCATTGTGGTGTACCTGGCCCCACGCTCCCCCCGTGTGTAAAATAGTCCTTGGACCCTCCTTCCCAGGGTCGTGGTTTGTGCGCGCGACTGGTGTGTTTACATAAGGTGGGTACCAGTGTCCTAGCCTGGGCGAGTGGTGGAGGCCCGGGTAGCTACTCTGTGCTGCGCCTCCTGGCCCGTTGTCATGGCAACCGGGCTCAGTACCAACCTATCTTCTATTGTGCTTTTTAATCGAAGTGATCTCCAAGCAATGGATCCTGAGCCCGTCGCCGAGGAATATGTTGATGCTCGAAGTGAGTTGCAGTCACCCGATGACATGGAACTCGATGCTAATTTGGGTTATCTATCTTGAGGTTATCTTGAGATGATTTCGGGGCTTTTAGTGTCCCCGCGGCCCGGTCCTCGACCAGGCCTCCACCCCCAGGAAGCAGCCCGTGACAGCTGACTAACACCCAGGTACCTATTTTACTGCAAGGTAACAGGGGCATAGGGTGAAAGAAACTCTGCCCATTGTTTCTCGCCGGCGCCTGGGATCGAACCCAGGACCACAGGATCACAAGTCCAGCGTGCTGTCCGCTCGGCCGACCGGCTCCCTGGGTAACGGAAATGAGTGGCAGGTGCAACAATCACGGAATGCGAGAAGAAATTCTAAACGTGCAGACTCTGCTGATGGCGAGGAGGTCATTGGCAATGACGACAGGAACAACGGAACCCGTGTGAAGAAAGCAACCCGTTCTCACACAAGACAGCACATATATGACTTAATGCTTAAAGTCAATATGTTGAATATGAATTAGTAAATATGTGATATATTCCCAGTTACTTTTTTTCTAAGGCCCAAACTCTTCCTCACGTACCAATTTACGTCTCACAGTATCCATCCGTCAACCTAGATAGCAGAATAGTCGTGATTGGTTCAATTATAAGGAAAATTGTAGTGTGAAATTTACCTACTATTGTCCATGCTCTTAGAATATTACAGATTAGCTACTTCCTATTGAAGGCTCGTAGTTTTGTTTTGAGAAACATTAGTTGTTCTTAGTAAATTATAATAAGCACTATAAATTATTACATAGAATAACAGTCCTTCGTCAATCAATATTATATACCATAGTTTGTGCTTTACAAATCTTTAAAGGATGTTTTGTAGGAACGCTAACAGAAAACGATATTACGTTGGAATGTCTATGGGGTAAACTACTGCAAACAGGATATTATTGTGTCTACTATACCAACTATAGCTAGGATGGGTATATTGTCCACTACCACCTGTTAGGTGGGTAAGGGGTCCAATACCACCCACAGGATGGGTATGAGGGTCACATCCACCCACAGGATGAGTATGGGGACCACATCCACCCACAGGAAGGGTATGGGGTCCAATACCACCCACAGGATGAGTATGGCGTCCACTACAACCCACAGGATGGGTATGGGGCTCCAACCACCCATAGAATGAGTATGGGGCTCCAACCACCCATAGAATGGGTATGGGGTCCAATAACACCCACTGGATGTGTATGGCGTCCATTGTCGAGCTCGAAAACCGCAGCATTCATCTCAGAACCATGCCTATTTCACGCAGATTCCTTAATAAACGTAAGAATTTTATATGTCACAAGAAAGATAGAAATATAAGCTTCATTCTAAATACCTTACCATGGGTATATTTAAATTTAAAGCGAAGATACGTGTATTTTTATAATAGCCGAGCTCCGACCCCAGACAGATCGATCGACCGAGCAACTCTCTCGCAGAACAATGTTTATTTTACGTGAATTCGTTAATAAACATATGTGTTTTATATGTCTCAAGAAAGGCAGACATATAAGCTTCACATTAAACACTTTACCATAGACATATTTAAAGTTCTAATGAAGATACATGTATTTTAAAAATTACGGAGCTCCCACCCCGTACAGACTGAACGACAGAGCAACTCTCTCAGATCAATGTTTATTTCACGTAAATTCGTTAATAAACACAAATGTTTTATATGTCTTAAGCAAGATAGAAATAAGAGCTTCAATTTCAATACATTACAATAGACATATTTATAGCTCAAGTGAAGATACATATGTTTTTTATAGTAGCGCTCAGTGCTTGTCGGGCATGGAGTGCAGACGCCTACGCACTTGCCGATATATTGTATAATTAACAAAGATACGCTAATAAAGCCTAAAATCTTATATGCCTCCAGAAAGACCGAGATATGAACATTATTATGATTGCACCAAATGAAATATATCATGTTCGAGAACAAAGATATATCAATTTTAAATTAAGTTTCGACTCTTGCTCGGGCGAGAGAGATGGGGCGACTCTCGCCCCATCTGGTGGGGATTCTGTCCACTAAAGACCCAAAGCTACTCAAACCCTCCTAGCATTATTTAGGTAATGAAGTAATATGGTATATATACTCACTATAATGTGGGTGCTGAATGCAGAACATGAGAAAACATATATTTACTCCAAACTAATGTAATTTCATTATGAAATAAGTAAATAAGTAGCATCAAAGGAAGTCGACGGTCCAAGCGTCAATGTTGTGGAGCGACTTATCCAAGATATATCGTTGTTTGGAAAGTGTTTGTTGGCATATCCAGTTGTCGCACTTCTCTGCACAAATTATCACAAATTTAAATTATAATATTAACAAGTAGAATACATATTTTTAATAAAATCTAACATAACTAGTCAGAAAACATTTAACATTTATTAAAAAATATATGTTTGGAAGTTAAATTTATTTATTTTATTTATTTATTTATAAAATAAAGACACCATACAGCAGATTGACAGCACATATAAGACAGCAATGATCACAATGGTAAAGATGTTCAGATTGGGTACATAAAGATTGGGAGACTGGGTAGCAAAAGATACAGATAAACAAGATTTATAAACACCATATACAAGAAGGTACATTGGGTTTGTGAGAATACATTGGAGAGTACAGTATTTACACTCTTGTAAAGCCACTAGTACGCGCAGCGTTTCGGGCAGGTCCTTAATCTAACAGATAATTTTAAGTAGGTAATTTCTATCAGAATTGATAAATGACAAAGATACATTGCACGAGAAAAATGAGATGAGAGAGCTTAGTAAGTATATTAAAGCTGTGACGGTAACGCGTTGGTGTTCGGCTGTTCAAAAGCTAGGGGTATGGCCTCGTCACATATAGAAACAAAAAATAGAAAATCTGGAACTTCGTCTGTGGTAAGGTAAAGGGAAGACACACAAAACACAAGTAAATTTAACAATGAGATTTTAATTACGTTAGAAAAGCAAAACATGAATAAAATGGACATAAAATTCGTATCATAAAATCAATCAATCAAAATAATAAGAATAATCAAATGACAAAATGAAAAGTTACGTTAAGACAAGTGAGTAATAACAAGTGAACAATATACAATCAGATAAGAGGTGCAGGAATATTGGCTTTAAGCTGCCACCTCTCTTAGTACACGTAAGCCACAGCTTAGTCTACCAACGAGACGTGTTAACTTGTTGAAAGCACTGGATATTCTGAGGTCTGGCGGTCGTGTGGCCCCAGACATCAGGTAGTGTGGTGGGTGGAGGCAGGTGCAACTGGACCCGCAGCCAATCAGCGATGAGCAGGCGACAGACAGGTAGTTTGGCGGTTCGAGGTGGAGCAGGTGTTCCTGGCTGCATACGTTTTGCGCTCTGGCAAACCTTGCTGGTGTAGTTGTTGGATATTTCTTCCATATTAGTTTTGTAGGGATGTATAGCGACGAATTTTGGAGGGAAGAGCAGGCTCAATCTCTTGAAGGAGATTATTGTCACAAAGCACATTGTTATATTAAAACTCTGATTGATTACATTGACAGCTTGATTAGTAATCTAAACAAGATTAATAGACACCATACAGCAGATTGACAGCACATATAAGACAGCAATGATCACAATGGTAAAGATGTTCAGATTGGGTACATAAAGATTGGGAGACTGGGTAGCAAAAGATACAGATAAACAAGATTTATAAACACCATACAGCAGATTGGCAGCACATATAAGAAGACAGCAATGATCACAATGGTAAAGATGTTCAAATTGGGAACATAAAGGTTGGGAGATTGGGTAGCAATAGATACAGTGCAATTTTAAGGCAAAAAGTTAAAAACTATGAAGATGAAATTAGATACCTTTTAGTATTGATTTTGAATGATGTAAAAGTTGGACAGCTTTTCAATTCAGTAGGGAGTGAGTCCCATAAACTGGGTACCTTTATTTGCATAGAGTGTTTACACAGATTAAGTTTAACTCTGGGGATATCAAAGAGATATTTATTTCTTGTGTGGTGATAATGGGTCCTATTACATCTGTCCAGGAAGAGTTTCAGAGCAGGATTTGCATTTAAGAACAGGGTTTTGTAAATGTAGTTGACACAAGAGAATTTATGGAGTGAGATTATGTTTAGCATGTTTAGGGAGTTAAACAAGGGGGCTGTGTGTTGTCTGAAAGCAGAATTTGATATTATTCTGATAGCAGATTTTTGCTGGGTGATGATGGACTTGAGGTGGTTTGCAGTGGTTGAACCCCATGCACAGATACCATAGTTGAGATAGGGATAGATTAGTGCATAATATAGAGAGATGAGAGCAGAGTTAGGTACATAATATCTGATTTTGGAGAGTATACCAACTGTTTTAGAGACTTTCTTAGTTATGTGTTGCATGTGGGTACTGAAATTGAGTCTCTTGTCTAGGAATAGGCCAAGAAACTTTCCATCATTTTTATTGCTAATGTTTACATTGTCTATCTGAAGCTGAATTGCATTTGTAGATGCTTGAAGAGGAAATGTTATCCCCCCCCCTCTCCCCATTGTAAATATTTGTGGGTTTCAGACCATACGGCCGCGGCTTACCCTCGCCGCGGTCGAAGGTAAGAACACCGGATGTATACCCAGTATTACAAGTAAACATTAGCAATAACAATTATGGAAAGTTCCTTCACCTATACATAGACAAGAGACTGAACTTCAGCACCCACATACAACACACAAGGGGATGCTCTGAGAGAGAGAGAGAGAGAGAGAGAGTGAGAGTAAAAATGTCAACTGAGGTCTGATTAAGTCCTTTTGGGGACCTTATTCATTAGGACGTCCAATGATTAACGCAAAGTGAGGCGTATTCAGATGGTATATTGACAACATTCAGCATATCTCATACTGACCTAGTAGTACTTGGTGCACAAATACCTTTTCCAAAGGAATCACAAAACATAATTAAACACAACTGTACCGTACAGTGTTATATATTTATTTCAGTTTGAACAATTTTTAACATTAAAGGATAAATCCTTTAATTGGTTAAAATTGGTTTTAATATTCGAAATCTAATTTGTTGATGTTAAATAATATAAGGTTCAAATTTATTAAGATACATACTTTAAAAACTATTTCTATTTAAAATTTAAATAACATAAAAAGAGTACAGAATATAACAAATACCGACTATATAAAAGACCTGACACTTGCAGCACTTAATTATGCTATTGTAACACATTGAAAGTAATAACATTATTTGACTCAGCAAAGCATTTGGTAAAGTTATAATAATAATAATAATAATGTATTAATTATTTTAAATTATAATTCACAACTTGCTAGCGCACAAGAAACAAATCCACGAATCATCATTACATTCTGTAACACCTACACATGATCCATGGTGCCAAATATTGCAACGGTCACAGCATACCATCAGCTTCAAATCATTTGGCTTTCTGCAAATGCAGTACACTTCCATCGAGCATGACCGGATGATTCGTTTTCTTCTCAGTGTCTGAGCTGCAGGGAATGAGATGAGACACTTTCCTTTAAAGTTCTCTTGAAGATGTTGTCTCATATTCTGCACATCATACGAGGTTCACCGGATCTACACCACTTGCAAGTGATGCAGCAAACGCCGCAGCATATACCCCACTCATACTTGAGTCCCTGTGTCTGCTGACATTCATTACATTGCATATCAGCTTATCATCCAAGCTTATCATCCAAGACATTTTCAAGAGGAAACTAGATTTATTCCTCCAAGGAGTGCCGGACCAACCGGGCTGTGGTGGGTATGTGGGCCTGCGGGCCGCTCCAAGCAACAGCCTGGTGGACCAAACTCTCACAAGTCAAGCCTGGCCTCGGGCCGGGCTTGGGGAGTAGAAGAACTCCCAGAACCCCATCAACCAGGTGTCAACCAGGTATCCTGGCAATTAGCAAGAGCATACAAGATAACTTCAGTAGATTTGGATGGTAATTTATGCCTGGTGTCGTATATGTTAATTTGTCATGTTACTCCAATGTTGGAAACGGTGACCCAGTGACAACCATCAACTTGGATAATTTGAATAAATTCACCAATTGCAACTGGCCAGGAGAGGTCCCGCTACAACGCTGGGTCATGAAGGCCTTCTACGCTTGGCACAGTTTGTTTGATGAGGTCACATGCAGATTTTATATGAAGGTCAGAGAGCTGTACATTTGTTCCAATGTTCATTATCTCGTCATCTGTTAAATAATTTAACATTGTCGAATGTGAAGCACTGTTATCACTCTCCTTATTGTTGCATTGGTGTGAGGAGTGGCAGTGATTGGTGGTTTATTTTTTCTTTAAATAGGGACATATATTTGTACTGCAGATAACAGTACAGTTGCACAGTTTCTTTATATATTTTATACTTGGGTTTGCAAGGCGAGACGCTTCTCTTAACGTGATACTGTTGGTATCAAATAGAAATAGTTTTTAAAGTATGTATCTTAATAAATTTGAACCTTATATTATTTAACATCAACAAATTAGATTTCGAATGTTAAAACCAATTTCAACCAATTAAAGGATTTATCCTTTAATGTTAAAAATTGTTCAAACTGAAATAAATATATAACACTGTACGGTTCAGTTGTGTTTGCCTGCCACAGCCTGCCACAGCCTTGAGAGCACGGAGCCTCTCTCTACATTGGCGACCCAGTCTGGCTAAAACATTGCGGTACAGTAGAACCTCAAGACCAAGGTATTTGTATCTGGTAACATAGTCGAGCAGAGAGCCATCATCCAACTGCATTTTGCGAACGGCCCCACCTCGTCTGGGTGGGTGTCGGTTCAAGATCTTTGTTTTCTCTACTGAGATGACTAATCATAGTTCCTGACATGTGTACAATACAGAGTTCAGAACATTTTGGGTGTTGGTATACTCATTGGTGTGGATCAATATATCATCCACATAGCTAATGATGTGTTCGCTGGACCTTCTAGTTACTAAGTTTAAAAGTGCATTGATTAACACATTGAACAGAGTACGACTGAGGACACCTCCCTGTGGAGTGCCAAGTTCAAAATCTCTCGTTACACGCCTATGCCCTTGGAACAGTACAGATGACTTCCTGTTGGATAGATAGCCTCTTATCCACCGTAGAAGCCATCCTCCTACATTCATTTTAGCAAGTTCTCTCAGAATGACGTGTGGGTTAGCAATGTCAAAGGCTGACTTAAGATCTAGGAAAGTGGTATATGACCTATCAGTATGCAGGGTGAGGAATGTGGTAATACAGTGATGTACACTTTTTCCATGCGTAAAGCCATATATCTGGGGAGACAACATATTATTAATTTTGTAAAGGAGACGGTTGAGAACATCCTCTCAAGACACTTATAGAGACAACTAGTGAGGGAGATTGGGCGAAAAGCACTCGGCTGATGAGGTTTAGGAATGGGAATAATGACACTGTTGGTCCATGACTTAGGAAGCTCCCCAGTTACATAGCTCATATTATACAATTGAAGCAAGGGATTCCCTGGAACTAACAGAAGCATATGCAGTATGCCGTAAGTAACTCCATTCTCCCCGGGCGATGTAGCTTTGCCTTTATGTAGAGCAGTATCTAGTTCGTATTCAGTAAAAAACCATGTCACAGTCATCCTCTTGATGACGCATAAAGTCAAGGAGCCTTGCTCTATCAGTATATCTATTATTTAATTCATTCTGTGAGGGTAGAGGAAGACTGTCAAAGCTGGAAGTCGTGGCCCAAGCATCAACAAGCTCATTTGCTCTGTGCAGAGAATTAGGGTACGAGATCTCTGCAGCATTTTTCCCTTTGATCTTGTTGATATCCTTCCATGCTCGACTTAGTGGCGTGTGAGAATTGAGACCACGGACAAAAGTTTCCCAGTCTGTCTGCCTCAGCTCCACCATACGTTCCCTGGCCTTAGCCAGAGCCGCTTGAAAGAGCCGAAGCATTTCAGCAGTGCGGGTCCTTCTATAAGCTGGTCCAATTATTCTGGCAGTGCGTTTTAGTGCATGCAATTTAGAATCATTATAATAAGCATAAGTGCTATGACCAGTGTAATTTGGGTTACGTGGCCTGGACGATGGATCAAGTGTTTCTATAAACTGGTCGATAGTATCTGTGAGCTCATTGTTAAAATCTTCAACTGATGAAGGCTCAGATGAACTGCACCAATCTGACACATGGGCAACAAAATTGTCTCGTTGATCGATGGGCAGAGCCAGCCTCTTCCGCTTGAACACTCGACCAGGGAGGATAGAGCTTCCAATGCTTACAGTGGCTAATATGGCCAGATGATCAGACGCCATATATCTGGCACTATTGACGAGGCACAGACGGTGTGGGAGACGTTGAAACCGAGACATAGATCAAGAATACCCCCGTAGATATTCGTCGGTTCAAGGTCACCCACAATCTGTGCATCATCGTGACTACCTAATAGTGACAACAGTTGGTTGCCGTTACGATTATTGAACTGCGAATTACCAATATTCCTATGCCTAGCATTATAATCACCTATAATGATGGTAGGCACAGTCTGAATGCAGATAGGAAGGTCAGCATAATTAAAGTTACAAGGAGTTGATTATTTAGTACATAGTTGTTTTTCTTTTTAATTGGATGATAGAGGAGGAGTCTTTAACGTGATTGGGAATACATACATACATACATACATACATACATACATACATACATACATACATACATACATACATACATACATACATACATACATACATACATGCGTACATACATTCATACATTCATACATACATACATACATTCACGTCCAGTCAGCATATAGCTATTTCGGGACAAAATCCAATACAGTTTATATTGGTGAGACGCCACTGTGATGAGTTTAATTATCACAGGAACTGTAGGTTAATGTGTGACATAGGTGAGGTTAGATGAGGCATCTACAAGCATCAGCTGGAGGCTGATGGAGTGTTGTGGAGGCTGCTGGTACTATACCCAGATGTTGGAGGGTGGATTTGACTCTCCCACCCTCCCTCGCCCCTCACATTGACCGCAGAACGTGTAAGGTTACTTTTCACTCTCGCTTACCAAGGGTATACCCCCCCCCCCAACACACACACATGCATCAGATTCTTAACTTACAATATTTATGATTTACCAATTTATGTTACAACACTGACTCTCAATTTCACAATATTGTATAAACTTTGATGAATCGCACGTCTATGGGTCATCCAATAATTAATGCTAGCAGACTTCTAGATGTTACCACTGCTAGGTTTAGGCTCGGCTACAAGTACCTCTGGGAATTTGTAACATCTGATGATGTAGATTTGACTAAATGTAAACTCTGTCAGCAGAACTATTTGCATACTTTGCGTCATTATATAATGGAATGCGAAAAAATCGCGGAATTTAAAGATAACAACATCAATAGTGTCCATGAAATGTGTATAAGTACTTCATTCATAATGATGTGCTGCCCGAAATTTTAGCGAAGTATCCAAAATTTGCTTACTGTAGGTAAATGGTCACTGCTTGATCGCAAGCGGGGATTTTTCTGGCGGGGGAGAAAGAAACAATTGCGCAGCGCGTTGCGCGGGCAGTTTGGGGCCTGTATAAATACGGGCGCACACTGGGGCTCTGCCTCACTCCGCCTGCCCTCGCCGCTGCCCTCGCAAAACTCACTGCTGCTCAGCGAGTCGTAAACACAGAAGTTTATCCCGCTCAACTGTTCTCACAGCATGGACCCTACAACAGTTCCTCGCGACAACGACTCGGAGCGACCCGTTAGGGGCGTCCTGCCCTTCTCAACATTTAAGGTAGTTTTTGTGTTTTGTTGGCGCGCGGGACCAGTGTTTGTGTTGGCGCGTCAGACCAGTGTTTGTCTCTTTGTTGGCGCGCGCGCCCTGAAGCACGCCTGTTGGTTCGGCGTTGGTGACCAAATGCAGGTGCAGTGGTCCTAGAGGGGAAGGTGACCCTCGGTGTTATGGGGCACTGGGTTTTTCTCCAGTAGGTGGCTGTTATTTGAACCACACTCGGGAGGAGGCCTGTCCCCCCTACCCTCTCCTTCCCCATCTGCTCAGCCCTGTCCTTAAGCTCCCCACCCAGTCGACGTGAGGTATGCTGTTGGGCGACTTCTGTTATGCCGTTATTTATTATTTACGTTCTTTATATGTCCTTCCTTACAGTCTGACTGTTAGTCAGGGTGTGTTTCCTCACGCTACAATATTTACTGTAATTTTACCTTTGCTTTCGCCCCTAGCTTTAATTTTCATGGCTTTGTATTTTCATAAGTTCCTTAATTTATTAATGAATTTAATGGTGGCAAGCTGCATGTTTCTTTTGCAGGCTTTTCATTCAGGTCTGTTTTAACTTTTGCTTATTGCCTATAAGTTATTAGGTAAAGTCAGCTAGGTTAGGCTAGCTGCCGAGTCACAGGCCTCTGGCCACCAGCTTTAAGTTTAATGGACTAGGTTTTCCTTAAGTTTCCTTAACTTATTAACGAATTTATTGCAGTGTCAAGCTCCCTGTTTCTTTTGCAGGTTGTACATTTAGTTTTATTTAACTTTAGCTTTTTGCCTTTAAGTTATTAGGGAAAGTCAGCTAGGTTAGGCTAGCTGCTGTGTCACAGGCCTCTGGCCCCTAGCTTTGTTTTCATGGACCTGTTTTCCCACAAGTTTCCTTAATTTACTACTGAAATTTATGCAGTGTTAAGCTGCATGTTTCTTTAGCTGGATTTAAATTTAGGTTTGTTTTAACTTCTGGTCATTGCCTTTAAGTTAGTAGGTAAAGTTAGCTAGGTTAGGCAAGCTGCTGTGTCACAGGCCTCTGGCCCCTAGCTTTGTTTTCGTGGACTTGTTTTTCCCACAAGTTTCCTTATTTACTACTGAAATTTATGCAGTGTTAAGCTGCATGTTTCTTTAGCTGGATTTAAATTTAGGTTTGTTTTAACTTCTGGTCATTGCCTTTAAGTTAGTAGGTAAAGTTAGCTAGGTTAGGCTAGCTGCAGTGTCACAGGCCTCTGGCCCCTAGCTTCGTTTTCTGGATTTGTTTCCATAAGTTTCCTCATTTTATTATTGAATTTTATGCAGTGTCAAGCTGCGTGTTTCTTTAGCTGGTTTTACATTTAGGTTGTTTTAACTTTTGGTCATTGCCTATAAGTTATTAGGTAAAGTCAGCTAGGTTATGCTAGCTGCTGTGTCTCAGGCCTCCGGCCTCTAGCTTTAAATTTTCTTGGACTTGTGTTTTCCATAAGTTTCCTTAATTTACTATTGAATTTAATGCAGTGTCAAGCTGCATGTTTTCTTTTGCAAGTTTTTACACTTAGGTTTGTGTAACTTTGCTTGCCTATAAGTTATTAGGTAAAGTCGGCTAGGTTAGGCTAGCAGCAGTGTCTCAGGCCTCTGGCTCCTAGCTTTGTTTCATGGACTTGTTTTTCCATAACTTTCCTTTATTAATGAATTTTATGCAGTGTCAAGCTGCATGTTTTCTTTAGCTGGTTTTACATTTGTTTGTTTAACTTTTGCTATTGCCTTTAAGTTATTATGTAAAGTCAGCTAGGTTATGCTAGCTGCTGTGTTCACAGGCCTCCGGCCTCTAGCTTTAAGTTTTTATGGACTTGTTTTCCATAAGTTTCCTTATTTTATTAATGAATTTTATGCAGTGTCAAGCTGCTAGTTTCTTTGCTGGTTTTACATTCGTTTGTTTAACCTCTGCTTTGCCTTTAAGTTATTATGTAAAGTCAGCTAGGATGTGATAGTTGTCGGGATCGGGCCCCTTGCCTCTTTAAGTTTCTTCTGGCCCTGCATTTATGTTTAGTTTCCTCAGCAAATGTCCTGCATTTTTTATTGCCCTTGCTGCATGTTTTACTTTACTGGTTTACAATTGTTTAACTTATGCTTCACCTTTAAGTAAAGTCAGCTAGGATGTCCTAGATGCTGTCTTCGGGCCTCATGCCTCTCCCTTTAAGTTTATCTCGGACTCGTATTGATTAGTTCCATCAGCAATTTATTACTAATTATGCATTGCCTAAGTGCATGTCATTTTCTTACTGTTTTACCTTTATACTTGTTTCCTTGACTTTGTCAAAGTTATTAAGTACTGACGCTAGACAGTACCAGTTTCGTTTACCAGTACCAGTAAACGTTTTTACAGTCGTTTTGTCTGCCCGGTGTAGCCCAGAAGACTCTGCAGCCTTCCGGCTGCTGGCTTATCCAGACATGTGTGGCCTCCCAGGACGCTGGTTATCAGACGTATTGTCTGCTCGGTGTAGCCCGGAATATACTGCGGCCTCCCAGGCCGCTGGTTATCAGACATATTGTCTGCTCAGTGTAGCCCGGAAGATACTGCTGCTTCCCAGGCCGCTGGTTTATTCAGACGTTTAGTCTGCCCAACGTAGCCAGGAAGGTTGACAGCCGCTGCCGTCTTAGCTGACTGCGTTCAGGGGCTGCTCCCCAGCCGACGTCCTTCCTGTGATGAGTTAAGCCGACGTCCTTCCTGCGATGAGTTAAGCCGACGTCCTTCCTGCGATGAGTTAAGCCGACGTCCTTCCTGCGATGAGTTAAGCCGACGTCCTTCCTGCGATGAGTTAAGCCGACGTCCTTCCTGCGATGAGTTAAGCCGACGTCCTTCCTGCGATGAGTTAAGCCGACGTCCTTCCTGCGATGAGTTAAGCCGACGTCCTTCCTGCGATGAGTTAAGCCGACGTCCTTCCTGCGATGAGTTAAGCCGACGTCCTTCCTGCGATGAGTTAAGCCGACGTCCTTCCTGCGATGAGTTAAGCCGACGTCCTTCCTGCGATGAGTTAAGCCGACGTCCTTCCTGCGATGAGTTAAGCCGACGTCCTTCCTGCGATGAGTTAAGCCGACGATGTTCTACAGGTATTATATTTATATTGGTCATATAAATACACGGCCTTTCTGGCCGCGGGTTTATCCAGACGTGTTGTCTGCCGGTGTAGCCCGGAATCTACTGCGGCCCCCCAGGCCGCTGGTTTCTCCAGACGTTTTGTCTGCCCAATGTAGCCACGAAGGTTGTCATAGCCGCTGCTGTCTTCGCTGTCTGCGCTCGGGGGTTCATGTCCAGCCGACGTTCTTCCTGTGGTGAGTTAAGCTGGCGATGTTATTCAGGTATCTTATTTACATTGGCCATATAAATATGTGGTCTTTCAGGCCGCTGGTTTATCCAGACGTGTTGTCTGCCTGGTAGCCCGGAAGTCACAGTGGGGCCCCCCCCCCCCAGGCCGCTGGTTTATCCAGACGTTTCATCTGCCGGTGTAGCCCGGAACGTTTCCACAGCCACCGACTGTGGAAACTTACAAGTGTTAATCCCGTTTCTCTAACGAATTATAGTCCAGCTTTATTTTGAGCATACTTTGTTTTGCAATTTATAATTATTTATGTTATAATTGTATTAATTGTAATTATGTTATAATAGCACAGTTTGCCTAGTTTCCTCAGTAGTTACAGTACTTTCGTTTGGCTCTTGCAGTTATTCACGTCGCTTATTTGGTTATATTTATGTTATGCATCTCCTCCGTTCCCTTAATGTAATATGGCTATATATCCACGCCGATTGTATACCCTTATTTTGTACTTGCAGATACCACGTGCCATGCCACAAAAAAATTTTTTTCTCCTCCGGTTATTTCGTCCTATCCACTCGTTTCCCTCATTATATATTCTATTCTGAATTTTGTGCATTATATCTGACCTCCCATTCTTCATCGTATCGACAGTACATTAAGTTACATTTGGATGCTACCGAGAAGTTTAGCATGGCCTCGCGCACGGTGTCATGCAAAAAACTGGCCATTCGGCCTTCCTTTCGGCAAGCTCAAGCCAGTCAGTTAGCATGACGTCGGCCAGCTTCTGGTTGGCCAGCGCAGCCAGCATGCTGTTGGCCATAGGTCGCTAACGTTCTTTGGCCATCCGGCCTTCTGGGCTATTTTACTCTTCTTGTTCCTTCGCCATTGTTGTTTCCTACTACGTAATAGTATTCTATTTAATTTTACCTCATCTATCATTAGGTTAGGGGCCCCTTACCTCCAACCGCTATTCCTTCCACTGCGCTCTGCCCGCTTGGCGCTCAATGCCGGTTTCTTCTGTTCCCTTTATTCGCAGCCACGACAAGCCGGAACCCCCCCCCCCCCTTCACACCCTACTGCGGCGAGGAAGAGAACGCGAGCCGGATATTCCTCTGATCACCATCAACGCACGCAGCGGTGCCGGGATGCAGCCGCCCAGGGCCTACGTTAATACTATTATCTTCTCTTTACTTGCTGGGCTATATGGCAGTATTAATATTACTCCGTACCGTTACTGTCATTCCAGTATCATTTTATTAAAATATAAATTGTTATTATGGTTTGGTGTTGCTTTCTTAATTTCTTCCATTCTGCGGCACTTGCCGTCATCTGTTATTTACGATATTACATTGTATTCTTCATTGTACGATTATTTACGACATTGTATTCTTATTATTATCCTTATTACAGTTACTGAATGGCAGCTCCCTGCTGTCGATTTCACTTTGCTCCTGTTCTAAAGATGTTGCCGAAGTTCACGGCGTACTAGCTGCGGCTCGCAGACGCTCATTGACAACACAAGACTACACTCAGCGGCCACTCAAGGCAGACTCCTTGGCTTCTATCCAGCCAATCACCCGTCTGGAGGCAGAGATGGGATAGAGACCAAGGGTAATGTTCCCCGCTCACATTCTACATCCGATTAGGACACAAGCATGTTATAGATTTGGCTTTAAGAATTGGTTCTTATTCCATTTTATTGTTTATGTATATGTTGCTTAGTTGTTATACCCTTTCTTGGTATATGTATTGTTTATATTCAAGATTTATAGTGTTTCGTCTTACCCTGTTATAGTTGCTTTGTGCCTCCTTGCTGTTCTACCGGTTTTCTCCCACCTTTGCTCTTAGCAAAGGTACTTCCCCCTTCCGTTTGCTGGAAGATTCTTAGATTTGTTAGCCCCCCTTCATTGCTACAGTATAATTATTCGGATGCTCTTTATTCATCCAGGATTGTTAATTAAGGTTTCTCTTAATTCCTGCTGCCGGGCTCCCTCCCCCGTTTTTTCGTCTCCGTATTGATTCAGCTAGGGTTTCCCTCTCGTCTGTGCTCTTGCCTGTCATGATAACACTGCACGCCGCTTCTGCCCACCCTTACTGCCCTTATATCTTTCAGCCCGGGGGAGGTGAGCTACGCGACAAAAAATCGACGCTCCGACTGGACCAGGTATCGCTTACATGGTCAGGAATCAACACTCTTCGGATCCTACAAGCGCTCCTGTCACCAGGCGAGATTTCTCCAGGATCCTACGCGCTGCCCTCTCGGCGCTAGGCTTGACTTCAGATGACTGCGCTCCGCACCCAGCTGTCTCGGGACGGGCTCGCCACATCAGAAATAATGGCAATCGGCAGGCGGAAGAGTAGTGCTCACATCCTACGTCAGACGGGACGTTGTTGCTCTGCTACATTGAGTGCCTCACGCGGCCAGCTGGCACTCGCCCTTCGGGGGGGGGTCCGGCCGCTGGCCTGCGGTGGGGGTGCAGCGCCGGTCCCCAAGTGTCCCGCTGTCCGCAGCTAATACTTTGCCCAGTCTAGGTGCTAGTAAGCCCTACTTGTAGTCACACCCCCTTCTCCTTATCCATTAGGTCTTTTACGGCCTCTTGGCCGGGTACATTACGTGTTATGTGGTCTCTCACTTATTAGTTATTCTTTGTGTCCTGCCTGTTATATCCTAGTGTTATATAATTACTACACATTTGCACTCGGCCTTAATTCTAGTACCAGTTAACCTTTAGGTTTCTGCAGAATTAGTTTCCATGTCACTATAGGCTAAGGTCTCATACTTACTACGGGTGTACCTTTTAAGTTAAATCTAGTCCTTGGAATTGTTACTGTTAATTCTTACTTTATATATTTACTTTATATATTTTAATATAAACGTTATATAGTCCTTAAATTATATATTTTGAAACTCTATATATTTACATGTTCAATATTAAGTTTAATAATATCAACTTTGTTATAAGCCTATAATATAAACCGTGTTTAATATAAACTTTATATAATTACTTACTTTATATTTGAACTTTACACATTTACATGTTCTGCAGAATTTAATCTTCAATAAACTTTAACGCCCCATACTGCCAGTATCTTTCTCCCCCTGGTCAGAAAATGGTCACTGCTTGATCGCAAGCGGGGATTTTTCTGGCGGGGGAGAAAGAAACAATTGCGCAGCGCGTTGCGCGGGCAGTTTGGGGCCTGTATAAATACGGGCGCACACTGGGGCTCTGCCTCACTCCGCCTGCCCTCGCCGCTGCCTTCGCAAAACCCCACCCTCCCCCCCTTTGCAAGCGGCTGCTTTTGTACCCCCGTCATGCTTTGCACAGTTGTCCCGATTGTCTCCCCACTGCATGTGGGAAGGGGGGTGCAGCGCCGGTCCCCAAGTGTCCCGCTGTCCGCAGCTAATACTTTGCCCAGTCTAGGTGCTAGTAAGCCCTACTTGTAGTCACACCCCCTTCTCCTTATCCATTAGGTCTTTTACGGCCTCTTGGCCGGGTACATTACGTGTTATGTGGTCTCTCACTTATTAGTTATTCTTTGTGTCCTGCCTGTTATATCCTAGTGTTATATAATTACTACACATTTGCACTCGGCCTTAATTCTAGTACCAGTTAACCTTTAGGTTTCTGCAGAATTAGTTTCCATGTCACTATAGGCTAAGGTCTCATACTTACTACGGGTGTACCTTTTAAGTTAAATCTAGTCCTTGGAATTGTTACTGTTAATTCTTACTTTATATATTTACTTTATATATTTTAATATAAACGTTATATAGTCCTTAAATTATATATTTTGAAACTCTATATATTTACATGTTCAATATTAAGTTTAATAATATCAACTTTGTTATAAGCCTATAATATAAACCGTGTTTAATATAAACTTTATATAATTACTACTTTATATTTGAACTTTACACATTTACATGTTCTGCAGAATTTAATCTTCAATAAACTTTAACGCCCCATACTGCCAGTATCTTTCTCCCCCTGGTCAGAAATGGATGCACTTGACTGTAAAGCTGCCGCCTAGTTGGGTGGGTGTGGAGCACATGACTGTAAAGCTGCCACCCAGTTGGGTATGTGTGCAGCACATGACTGTAAAGCTGCCGCCCAGTTGGGTGGGTGTGGAGCACATGACTGTAAAGCTGCCACCCAGTTGGGTATGTGTGCAGCACATGACTGTAAAGCTGCCGGCCAGTTGGGTAAGTATGCAGCAAATGACTGTAAAGCTGCCGCCCAGTTGGGTGGGTGTGGAGCAAGACTAGTAACTGTGCGACTCCTCATAGATGTAAAGTGCCTTTTATAGTGACTATTGTGAGCCTCTTGTTGAATTACTTGTGCCACAAAAGATTACTGATGTGTGTATTTGTTTGGTTGATTAAATATGTATGTGTATGTATATATGTATACGTATGTATATGTACATGTATGCATAAGTATGTGTACATTTATAATTTTGTAACTAGCGTCAAAAGATTGTTATTTGCTTAGCTAAACGAACTAGAGGGTTCAGTTCCTGAACCGATTATGTGCCTCTGTAATCCTTTACATCACCGCCCACGGAATGGGTATTATGGGGTGCATAATAAAGAAAGAAAATGAATGGACCGAACCCCACAATTCATTTAGCTAAGCAAGTTACAATCTTGATGAGCTAGTTACAAAATTCACTATAAGTCGTCACATCATAAATGGGTTCGAGATCGACCACAAGTAGTGCATTACATAATTTATCAGTATTGTGCAGCCTGTGATCCCCGCCTGGCTGGATACTGATACCTAGGTAGTTTTCATGTGTCCGGACACAGGCGATAAGGTGGTATTATTTATTTAACTTAAGAGATATATATTTTTAAATGTTGTCACATTAACGGCTACATCTTCCTTTCTTCTGACATATAGATTTTTAAGATTAATTAAAATATATGGAAACTAATTATACAATTTATTGGCTGGTGTGCAGGGCTTCACACTCAGAGCTAGCCATCAGGTAACTATCAAAACGCATATATCTTCGTTTTCACTTCAGTTATATATATGACAAAGGATTTTAAATGTAGCCTATATTTCTACCTTTCTGATGACATAAATACTTTCGTTAATTACAATATCTAGATCAAACTAACATTGATTTTCAAAAGGTTTTCCATCAATGGAGAGCATCAGCCAAGAAACCTTCTTTAAAATATGAATATCTTTCCTCACCCAATAAGATCTAATCTCTGAATAAAACGCAAAAAACGACTTGATTGTAACCTATCCACCGCTGCCCATTTGATGGGGGAGAGGGGGTTATGTGTAGGATAAACATATCAATTGTGACACTAGCCCTCCATATATGTCAGTTGCTTAAATTATAAACTGTACTTGTGGTCGGTCTCGAGCCCATTGTTGATGTGACAATGTGCATTGACTTTTGTAACTAGCTTATCAAGATTATAACTTGCTTGGCTATATGAATTGTGGGGCTCAGTCCCTGAGCCCATTATGTGCCTCTGTAACACTCCACTATCGCCCATAGGATGGGTATGGGGTGCATAATAAATGAACTAAACTAAGCTCTGCCTTTTTGATAACATATACAATTATAAGCTTTATTTGTGAATCTCAATTAATTAAACAATATATCACAGAGCCTGTAGGGTTTGGTGAGATGAGCGAAGAGACATGGGACATTTTACATAAGTACAGTACATGGGTAGTTTAAGTAACGAACGCATGTCAACGAATAACGAGTATATATTTTTTATTTTTTTTTGTAATATAACAAAACTATTGTCCTATGAAGTCGATTTAACTTCCAAACATATATTTTTAATAAATGTTAAATGTTTTCTGGCTAGTTATGTTAGATTTTATTAAAAATATGTATTCTACTTGTTAACATTATAATTTAAATTTGTGATAATTTGTGCAGAGAAGTGCGACAACTGGATATGCCAACAAACACTTTCCAAACAACGATATATCTTGGATAAGTCGCTCCACAACATTGACGCTTGGACCGTCAGACTTGGATTTGGAAATTTACTTATTTCATAATGAAATTATATTAGTTTGGAGTAAATATATGTTTTCTCATGTTCTGCATTCAACACCCACATTATAGTGAGTATATATACCATATTACTTCATTACCTAAATAATGCTAGGAGGGTTTGAGTAGCTTTGGGTCTTTAGTGGACAGAATCCCCAATAGATGGGGCGAGAGTCGCCCCATCTCTCTCGCCCGAGCAAGAGTCGAAACTTAATTTAAAATTGATATATCTTTGTTCTCGAACATGATATATTTTATTTGGTGCAATCATAATAATGTTCATATCTCGGTCTTTCTGGAGGCATATAAGATTTTAGGCTTTATTAGCGTATCTTTGTTAATTATACAATATATCGGCAAGTGCGTAGGCGTCTGCACTCCATGCCCGACAAGCTACTGAGCGCTACTATAAAAACATATGTATCTTCACTTGAGCTATAAATATGTCTATTGTAATGTATTTAAAATGAAGCTCTTATTTCTATCTTGCTTAAGACATATAAAACATTTGTGTTTTTTAACGAATTTACGTGAAATAAACATTGATCTTTGAGAGAGTTGCTCTGTCGTTCAGTCTGTACGGGGTGGGAGCTCCGTAATTTTTAAAATACATGTATCTTCATTAGAACTTTAAATATGTCTATGATAAAGTGTTTAAAGTGAAGCTTATATGTCTGCCTTTCTTGAGACATATAAAATATATATGTTTATTAACGAATTCACGTGAAATAAATATTGTTCTGAGAGAAATCAAATCATCAAATGCAATTCAGCTACAGATAGACAACATTAACATCAGTAATAAAAATGATGGCAAGTTTCTTGGCCTATTCCTAGCCAAGAGACTCAACTACAGCACCCACATTCAACACATAACTAAGAAAGTCTCTAAGACAGTTGGTATACTCTCCAAAATCGGATATTATGTTCCTAACTCTGCTCTCCTCTCACTATATTATGCACTAATCTACCCCTGTCTTAATTATGGTATCTGTGCATGGGGGTCTACCACTGCAAACCACCTTAAGCCCATCATCACACAGCAAAAATCTGCTATCAGAATAATAATTAACTCTGCTTTCAGACAACACTCAGCTCCCTTGTTTAAATCCCTAAACTTGCTAAATATTAACTCCCTCCACACATTCTCTTGTGTCAACTACACTTACAAAACCCTGTTCTTAAATGCAGACCATGCTCTGAAACTCTCCCTGGACAGATGTATACGTAATAGGACCCATTATCACCACACCAGAAATAAATATCTCTTTGATATCCCCAGGGTCAAACTTAATCTGTGTAAACACTCTATGCAAATTAAGGGACCTAGACCTAGATTCAGGAAGCTCTGTGTATTTCTTCGTAAGTGGGTTTGCTACGAAGGTTCCTAAGTGCGCCCTAAGAAGATGCTTAGGTGCGATTCAATAAGGTATACTTAGGAAGAAAATTGTTGGTTCACCTGCGTGCCGATAGAGGTCACTACTGTGTTTCGTTTGGCCAATCAGAGAGCAGCAACATTCTTCATATTGAAGATTTAGCGCTGGCTTATCGGAGCTCTACTGCCTCCTATTTACGTCGAATTTTCTTATAAAATTAGTATATTTCGAAGTAAAACAATGTTTTTTCAACTTCTACAGCCAGCACCGACATTGTAGTAAACAAATATGTTACATTTGTTGTTTACCTACGTAATTCTAAGAGATACTGTGTAGCTGTCCTTATTGCTCGGAAGATGCGCTGACAATTATTGTATATATTTACTGAATTTACCCAATTGCCACTAACTATCTAGTGACCTCGAAGAGGACATAAAGCCGGCGGCTTGTTAAAGGGCCCGCCAATTGTCTTAATGATATTTTTTAGCTGGAATTTGGCATTTACGGCTTCAGCGGGTAGGCAGTTCCATGGGTTTATAGCCCTCTTGGTGGAAAAAAAACATCTGTTTTCAGTCCTACTTGAGAGAACATACTCTCCAACACTATATCTGTGATTGTCCTGTTATCAGTGACTTCATACCAAATGGTATGAGGTATTTTGAGCTCTGTAATTACTTCATACACTCAGGAATATTGGAAGATATTCTTGTGCTGCACCCAGATTTTGCCAGTGGAGGCTAATAGACCAGCATTAAGTATTTTGTTCTCTCCTAATTCCATGTATGACGTCTGGCCATCCTGTGAGGTGAGGATGTTGGGTGAGCTTATAGCTGGTTTTTGATTTACACTGTGTGGTCCTTTATACAGAATAGGGAAGCAGCACATTGCTGTGTATACCTAAACATGTTTAAAAATACATTGTTTGAGAGGAGTTTTGTAGAAACTGGTAAGAGTAATTATAATATAATGTTTCCATGATTCAGTGCTTACCTCTTGTGAAAATTGCTTAGAGTTGTTTAGTCAGAGTTGATTTGTTTTTTGTATTGAGGCTGGTATTTTCTAAATTGATTCCATGTACAGTATGTCTAACCATCCTGTGAGATGGGAGTATTAGATAAACTTATAGCTAGTTTTTTATCTACACTGTGTAATATTCCATATAGAATAGGGTAGCAGCACATTGCTGTGTATACCTAATCTTCTTAATAAAAAAAATCAGTAATAAAGATTTTAAATTATAGTTTGTATTATTACAAATACAGTACTGTATTATCCTTATTAAATTATGTTGACCATGCATCATTAAGATCTCATGTTGATATGTAATACAAGTCATATTTCTTTTGAACTGCTAATCCATGCTAATCATTCATTAAATTGTGCATTATGTCTCAATTTTTCACTTCCTTGGATATACTGTACAGTACAAAAAGATAGGATAAAAATAAACCAGTAATATTTATTTCATTATATTTTTCATTTAAATAACTGCATCAATATTTTTACAGCTGACAGGATTTGTTTTCCCATACAAGGTGCATTATTTGTTAAAAAAAAATTGGTTTATTGTTACACACAATGGTGCTACATAGCCTTCCCAGCTTGGTGCCTTCTTTTAATACTTACTGATTAAAAAATAAATAATAAATACATTTTATTCAGGAAAAGTACATACAGTTGATTTACAAACATAATGTTGGATTTATAGGCAGAGCTGTGATTCGTGGAACAGTGATGTGGAGCGGGTATCACAACAACATATAAGTTGGAAGTGAAGGAAAATCGTGCATAGAATATTATAAATATAGAATACTAGAAATATAGAATAGTGGCGAGAGGCGGCATCAGTGGTTATAAATCGGGTAACTGGAAACTGGTGACATCAACCTGGGACAACAAGAGGTCACCTGTACCGACCTGGGGGACCAGCTTCGCTACCCTACGCTAAGTACCTGCCATAAAGTCTGAACAAAATAACATACATAATATTACTAATATACGGTATACATATAATATTATAAATATTAAACATATAAATATATATACATATAATTTTATAAAGAGTTAAAAGGACTGACATCAACAAGTGATCCATACAGTGACTCTCAAATACAACACAATACACCAGACAATGGAGAGGTGTGGCGAGTGTTCGGGAGTACTGGGAAAACGTAATGCAGGCGTAACGTGCTGCATCTGTAACATAAGATTTCACCTGGGCTGTACAGAATTAGCTCCAGGATGCATAAAAAGGCAAGGAATTTACTGGGTTTGCAAAGATGACAGATTAATGTTAGAGAACATAACTAAACTGATGAGAAACATTCCCGAGTCACAGAGATTATCATTCACATACAAGTTACCAGTGATATATGCGGACTGGGAAAAGTCAACATTGGATAACGACCAAAACTCAGGAACAGATAGTTTGGAGAACCGCAGCAGTAGTGTGGAGGAGGAGACTATTGTGGTACAAAATAACAGCAATATTACAGAGCCAGATAATATAAACAATGAGAGCAACAGTGAGACAGAGTGCATAGATGAAGGAATTGGGACGAAAAACGGAGATGGCTCCAATAAAGAGGTAGATAAGACAGTCACAGATATAAATACCTTGAAAAACGCAAAACCGGAACACATTTGCAAATTCTACGCTAAAGAAATATGCAAATATGGAAAAATTAGGAGCAAAATGCCATTTTCTGCATCATCGAAAATGCAGGAACATGTTGGCGAGGGGTACATGCCGTTTTGGAACAAGGTGTAGATACTTCCACCCTAAATTATGTAAATTTTCAATTAGGGACAAAAAATGCTACAATCTTCAGTGTCCGGAATTCCATGTGAGAGGTACAGAGCGTTATAGACGGAAAGATCAATATGACACTACTGGAAATTTTTTAGAGGAAGGCAGAAACAGAGTAGTAAATATAAGAGAGAGGAACAGTCAGATGGAACCACTACAGGATTACAGAGGGGAACGGAGATACCCACAAGACTGGAATTCAAATTACCAACAAGCACACAGGTACTACACCAGACAACACCCGTCCTACTACCAAAACTGGACGAATCACTTCCAAAACGACACACCCTGGACGCAAACACAGTGGCCTCCTTATCAGAGCCTCAGATATTAACACCAAGTAAGGCTTCCAGCACTTCCACTAACACGATAACATCATTTATATTTGCCAACATCCAGGGTATAAAAACACGCAAAACCAACAAAGTTCAATTTATAGATGGTCTCCTTCATGAGGCAAATGCAGTGTTTGCAGCCCTAAACCCACACAAAGGACTACCATGATGGTGAAATATGGATCTCAGAGTACAATCTTTTCAGATGTGATAGGAAACACCGGCTTCAGGGTGGGGTCAGCCTCTACATCAAAGACACACTCATCTGTACTGAGCTGCTAAACACCTCAAATGATATGGTGGAAGTGCTGATAATCAAAATAGAGATTCTAAATGTAGTTATTGTCCTTGTATATAAGTCACCGGAGGCAAACCCTCAGCAGTTTAAAGACCAACTAATGAAAATAGAATACTGCTTGGAAAACTTCACAAATCCAGCTCCGAACATCATCCTGCTTGGGGACTTCAACCTACGGCACCTGAAATGGAAGCACCTGGCTAATACAGTAATATCAGAAAGAATACCAGGAAGTAGCCTAAATGAACAGGCACATGCAAATGACCTGCTACGGATGTGCGACAGGTTTGCCTTAAACCAGCAAATAGTAGAACCAACTAGGAAGGAGAACACGCTGGACCTCATTTTCACTAATAATGATGAATTGATCAGGAACATAATGATTACAAATACCTGTTACTCAGATCACAACTTAATTGAAGTTATGACAACCATGGGGAGTAGACCTTCAAAACCAGTCCAGATTCCCGGTGGAGGAGATTTCAGCAAATTCAACTTCAATAATAAACAGATAAACTGGGAGCGAATAAACCAGGACTTCACAGAAATAAACTGGGAAGAACAGCTAGAAAATGCAAACCTGAACCAGTGCCTGGAAAAATAAGCTCAGTAGCACTAGAAATATGTTCAAACCGCATACCTCTAAGAAAAAAGAGGAAGATATGCACATTGGAACGGGAACGTCGTTCCCTATATAGGCGAAGAAAACGAATCGCGGAACAACTTGAGAGTCGCACCCTATTTCAAGAACGGCGAAGAAGGTTAGGTAGAGAAATAGAAACAATTGAACGGAAGCGACAAGAATCATACAGAACCCAGGAGAGGCAAAGAGAGCAAAAGGCCATCAGTGAAATAGAAAGAAATCCGAAATATTTTTTCTCCTATGCAAAATCAAGATCAAAAACCACATCTTGTATCGGGCCCCTGCGAAAGGGAGATGGAACTTTCACCGATGACAACAAAGAAATGAGCGAGCTACTGAGGACGCAGTACGACTCTGTTTTCAGCGAGCCATTAAACACACTAAAGATTGATAACCCAAATGAATTTTTCATGGATACGATACCAACATCAAATCATATATCAGACGTCACCCTATCCCCACTGGATTTTGAAGAAGCCATAAACAGTATGCCTATGCACTCTGCACCAGGCCCAGATTCTTGGAACTCCATATTCATAAAGAACTGTAAAAAACCACTATCGCAGGCCCTCCACATTCTGTGGAGACAAAGCCTAGATACTGGCGTTATTCCTGATATACTAAAAACAGCAGAGATAGCACCACTTCATAAAGGAGGAAATAAGGCAGAGGCAAAAAATTACAGACCGATAGCGCTAACATCGCACATCATAAAAATTTTTGAGAGAGTGCTAAGAAGTAAAATCACAAAATACATGGAATCACAGCAACTCCATAACCCCGGACAACATGGTTTCAGAACAGGGCGCTCTTGCCTGTCGCAGTTGCTGGACCACTATGATATGGCATTAGATGCTATGGAAGACAAACATAACGCGGATGTAATTTACACAGATTTCGCAAAAGCTTTTGATAAATGTGACCATGGTGTTATTGCACATAAAATGCGTTCAAAAGGGATTACCGGAAAAATAGGCAGATGGATCTACAATTTCCTGACCAACAGAACCCAATGTGTAATAGTCAATAAAATAAAATCCAGCCCATCAACCGTGAAGAGCTCAGTCCTCCAGGGTACTGTGCTTGCTCCAGTACTTTTTCTCATCCTCATTTCGGACATAGACAAGAACACAACATATAGCACTGTATCATCCTCTGCAGATGACACTAGGATCTTCATGAGAGTAGGCAACATAGAGGACACGGCGAACCTCCAGTCAGATGTAGATCAGGTCTTTCTATGGGCTACAGAAAATAATATGGTGTTTAACGAAGATAAGTTCCAGCTCATGCGCTATGGAAAAAATGAAAATATAAAAACGGAAACCACGTACAAAACTCAGGCAAATCATAACATAGAACGAAAAGGCAATGTAAAGGATCTGGGTGTACTCATGTCGGAAGACCTTACCTTTAAAGAACACAATAAAGTAGCCGTCACAACTGCAAGAAAAATGACAGGTTGGATAACAAGAACTTTTCACACTAGAGATGCTATACCGATGATGATACTTTTCAAAACGCTTGTGCTCTCTAGAGTGGAGTACTGCTGCACAATGACAGCACCTTTCAAAGCTGGAGAAATTACTGACCTGGAGAGCGTGCAGAGATCCTTTACTGCTAGAATCCACTCAGTAAAACATCTAAACTATTGGGACCGACTAAAGAGCCTAAAACTGTACTCCCTTGAGCGCAGGCGGGAGAGGTACATAATAATTTACACGTGGAAAATATTAGAGGGGCTGGTCCCAAACCTGCACACAGAAATAACATCACATGAGACCAGAAGACATGGCAGGATGTGCAGAATACCCCCGTTGAAAAACAGAGGTGCAACTGGTACTCTGAGAGAGAACTCTATCAACATCAGAGGTCCGAGACTGTTCAACACGCTTCCACTACACATAAGGGGCATAACTGGCCGACCCCTCACAGTGTTCAAGAGAGAACTGGATAAGCACCTCCAAAGGATACCTGATCAACCAGGCTGTGACTCGTACGTCAGGTTGCGAGCAGCCGCGTCCAACAGCCTGGTTGATCAGTCCGGCAACCAGGAGGCCTGGTCGACGACCGGGCCGCGGGGACGCTAAGCCCCGGAAGCACCTCAAGGTAACCTCAAGGTAGCTAGTACATACAGTACCTAAAGCCACTAATACTCATAGCATTTCGGGCAAGGTGTGGGGAAAAAAAAAAAGACTAAAACTTAATAGTAATCAGGATTAGGTATAAATTGTGTTGAAAGAATGAATAAAAAATACAAAAAGGGGGTTAACATAGCATAAATCAGCAATTGCACATGTTGGTGAACAGTGTTGTTTAAAAAATAGCAAGACATGGGTTGACATTTAGGAGGTAAGTTAGGTTACATGGAGTTAATTAGGCAGTACTTGGTTTAACTCTTAAACTGGTTGAGAGAGGTACAGCCTTTGACATGATTCGGGAGGTCATTCCACATTCTGGGTCCCTTGATTTGTAGAGCACTTCTAGTTTGGTTACACACAGCCAAATTGAGTAATAGGAAGAGGTCTTGGACACAAATTTGTTCCATGCTAAATGTAGAGGAATCAGCTGAGTATTCCTCAAATAAAATAAGTTGCCTCAGCTTATAAGGTAAATAAAATAAGCATTTCTCAAATAAGTAGCTGCCTCACCTCACTGCCTTACTGCTACATAGCCTTCCCGGCATGGTGCCTTCTTTTGATAATTACTTGTTCCACACCCAAATTGTATAACAGAAAGAGGTCTTGGACCCCTACTTCCCTCTCTCTTTTTTAATAATCTATATAGTCATAATTATAGCTTTAAGTATTCAATGAATAAAGTTTTTGACATTTTTACCCTTTTCCTTACCTAACATCATTTGTGCAGCATATTTTTATTTTATGTCTCACCCATATTTAATTTCAAAATAAAACCAAACTAAATAAATTAGAAATGGGTATGTATAGCTAAGGTATACCCTTACTACTAGGTGAACAGGGGCATTTGGTGATAGTAAATGATCCCATCAGGCAGGGCTCATCACCTTCTCTCATATTTCATGTTCACCAGTGTTTATTTACTTAATAACTACTGGTATAATATCTTGCTATTATAAAACTAATTCTACTATCATCAAACACATATTTACTTCAAGTTTCAAGCAGAGAATGCATATATAACTAACACGAAGGACTCCTCTCCACTAGATTCACCAGCTATAATATTTTGGTCATGTTCCAATATCATAAATCGGTCCCAGTGTTATGTAGTAGAGAAAAAATGACTTATATCCAGTTTACGTAAAGCTACGAGTGGTCGAAACCACACTTAAATCCCGGAATGAACTTACGAAGGTTTTTCCACTTAGGGTAGTTAATTGAATATGGACGTAGCCGCCACGAAGGCGCTAAGACGGAAAACGCTCTTAGCTAAGAGGAAAAACCTTCGTAAGTACCTTCCTGAATCCGGCCCCTACTCTATGGAACTCACTCCCTAGTGAATTGAAAAACTGTAAAACTTTTGCCTTATTTAAAAGCGAAACCAAAAAGTACCTAATTTCATCTTCTTAGTTTCCTACACTGAGCTTTAAATTTGCTCTGTACCTAGTGTTACCCAATCTCCTAATTTTTATGTAGTATCAAACAACCTTATCATTGTGTTCATTGCTGTCTTATTTTATGTGCTAGCCATATGCTGGATTGTGACTACCAATTTTTGTCAACTACCATTCAAGCTGTCATTGCAATCAATCTTATATTGTTTCTGCTGTATTGTGCCTACCAATTTTTGTCAACTACCATTCAAGCTGTCATTGCAATCAATCTTAGCTACCTATGTGCTTTAATATACTGTACCTACAATTTTCTCTCATCTTATTTTTTTCATTCCACGTAACTGTTATCATTTTTTTGTCTATAAATTTTGCAAGCATTTACCTTCTTAAAATTTTCTTAGATTAAGGACCTGCCCGAAACGCTGCGCGTACTAGTGGCTTTACAAGACTGTAATTACCATATTATGTATCCTCACATTCCCAATGTACATTCTTGTATATGCATAAATAAATAAATAAATAAATAAATAAAGAGTTGCTCGGTCGATCGATCTGTCCGGGGTCGGAGCTCGGCTATTATAAAAATACACGTATCTTCGCTTTAAATTTAAATATACCCATGGTAAGGTATTTAGAATGAAGCTTATATTTCTATCTTTCTTGTGACATATAAAACTCTTACGTTTATTAAGAAATCTGCGTGAAATAGGCATGGTTCTGAGATGAATGCTGCGGTTTTCGAGCTCGACGCGCGACAATGGACGCCATGCACATCCAGTGGGTGTTATTGGACCCCATACCCATTCTATGGGTGGTTGGAGCCCCATACTCATTCTATGGGTGGTTGGAGCCCCATACCCATCCTGTGGGTTGTAGTGGACCCCATACTCATCCTGTGGGTGGTATTGGACCCCATACCCTTCCTGTGGGTGGATGTGGTCCCCATACTCATCCTGTGGGTGGATGTGACCCTCATACCCATCCTGTGGGTGGTATTGGACCCCTTACCCACCTAACAGGTGGTAGTGGACAATATACCCATCCTAGCTATAGTTGGTATAGTAGACACAATAATACCCTGTTTGCAGTTGTTTACCCCATAGACATTCCAACGTAATATCGTTTTCTGTTAGCGTTCCTACAAAACATCCTTTAAAGATTTGTAAAGCACAAACTATGGTATATAATATTGATTGACGAAGGACTGTTATTCTATGTAATAATTTATAGTGCTTATTACAATTTACTAAGAACAACTAATATTTCTCAAAACAAAACTACAAGCCTTCAATAGGAAGTAGCTAATCTGTAATATTCTAAGAGCATGGACAATAGTAGGTAAGTAAGTAAGTAATTATCAAAAGAAGGCACCAAACCGGGAAGGCTATGTAGCACCATCAAATACGCAAAATAATCAGAGGGCGCTAAATATCACCAAGGATGCCAATACGAGAACAAAAACGCATAAGGCGAACGATATCAAAAGTATCCGAGTCACCAAGAATTCTATCGAGGGACAGGTGACCGCGAGGGGAGGTCGGAAAGCAAGACACACGCTCGTCCTGGAAGTCAGGACATTCAAGAAGGACATGCACGACCGTAAGAGGGACAATGCAACTAGGACAATAAGGAGCAGGGCGGCGCTCCATCAAGTGACCATGGGTTAAGCGAGTATGGCCAATACGCAACCTCGCCAGAGCTGTTTCCCACCGCCGGTTACGGTGGAAGGAGGACGGCCACGAGGAAACACAACATTTAAGAGTACGTAGCTTGTTACCAGTAACAGACAACCAAGAAGCCTGCCAACGGGTAAGGACTGAGGAATGGATAACCGGGTAAAAGTCGGAATACGGAACGCCTTTACGAGAGATGGGACAAGAGCGGACAGCTTCCTTAGCGGCAGCATCCGCACGCTCATTTAAAGACACGCCAATATGGCTGGGAACCCAACAAAACTCAACCGACTTAAATTTACTGTGAACGAGAAACAGCCAATGCTGGATCTCGACAACAACCGGATGAACTGGATTAAAGCACCCGAGAGCCATGAGGGCACTACGAGAGTCAACAACAACCACAAAGGAAAACTGACAACGAGAAAGCAAGAGACGAAGAGCATAGAGAATAGCATAAAGTTCCGCTGTAAAGATGCTAGTCTCCGGAGGCAAGCGACACATATAAGTGTGATCAGGAAAAACAACAGAGTAGCCAACACCGTCCGCTGACTTAGACCCATCGGTGAAGACAGAAACGGAGCGGGAGTGAGAAGAAAAGTGCTCGAGGAAAAGGCATTTTAGAACTGTAGGAGGGGTAAAAGCTTTAGTGATACGAGTCAAGGATGTACAAAACCGCGGAAGAGGGACCCTCCACGGGGGCAAAGAAGGAACAACACGAGGAGAAACATCAGAAATACGAACGGAAAGAGAATCCTGTAGGCGAGATAACCGGACAGAAAGAGGGAGGTGGTGAAGAGGAACAGGAACCGCAGGAGGGGTAAAAGTTAATGCACGACAGAGGCGAGAGGAAGGATGTTGCAAGGACCGCGCAAGATAGCGAAGACAGTAGCGATCACGGCGGTCCTGGAGAGACAGGAAGCCAGTGTCAACATACAAGCTAAGGACGGGAGTCGAACGAAAGGCACCAGAACTGAGGCGCAACCCAGTATGGTGCAAAGCATCAAGACGGCGAAGAGTAGAAGGAGAAGCAGACGAGTAAGCAGGGCAACCATAATCGAGCTTAGACAGGACGAGAGAGGAATGTAAAGCAAGGAGAGTGCGCCTATCTGCCCCCCAAGAAGTATGGGACAAGACCCGAAGGAGGGTAAGGGACTTAGAGCACTCAACACGGAGGTAAGAGATATGGGGAGACCAAGACAAATGAGTGTCAAGGAATAACCCCAAAAGCTTCGCGGAATCTTTGTATTCAAGGGGATGACCATAAAGTGACAAAGAGGGACGAAGAACAACCCGTTTCCGCGTAAAAGTCATGGCACAAGTCTTAGAAGTAGAGAACTTGAAGCCATGACCTGTGGCCCAAGACGACACGGCATCAATTGCAAGTTGAAGCCGGCGTTGAAGGAGAGGCGAATCATCACCCTGACAACAAAGGGTAAGATCATCGACATAGAGAGCGGAGAAGACACCAGAAGGAAGAGAGGAAAGAAGACCAATGAGGGCAACCAGAAAAAGAGTAGTGCTCAGAACACTAACCTGGGGCACACCTTCGTATTGCTGAAAAGAGGGAGAGAGAGCGGTACCAAGGCGCACCTGAAAGGAACGACGAGAGAGGAAGCTGGGGAGAAATAGAGGGAGATGACCACGAAGGCCAAAAGAATGAAGTTGAGATAGGATATGATAACGCCAAGTGGTGTCGTAAGCCTTTTCTAGGTCAAAAAGGACGGCAACAACGGAGGTCTTCGCAGCAAAAGCAGTACGAATATAGACCTCCAAGTTCACCAGGACATCTGTCGTGCTGCGGCACTTGCGAAAACCAAATTGAGAAGGGGAGAGGAGGTGATGGTGTTCCAGGAATCACATCAGACGAACGTTAACCATACGTTCAAAGAGTTTGCAGACACAACTTGTGAGAGCAATAGGGCGAAAGTCCTTAGGGGAAGTACCCAGAGACCCCGGTTTGCGAACAGGGAGGACAACGGCATCGAGCCAGTCCTCAGGGACTGACGACGACTCCCAGATCCGATTATACAGACTCAGTAAATACTGAGACGTGCTCGGAGGGAGATGGCGAAGCATCTCATAATGAATACCATCGGAGCCCGCCGCCGTAGAACCGCAGAGGGCCAGGGCAGAACGAAGTTCAGAGAGAGAGAAGGGATCATTATAGGGAAGCTGAAGATGAGTGCAGAAATCTAAAGGACGACACTCAAGGACAGGTTTACGAAGAAGGAAAGATTGGGGAAGATGAAGACCAGAGCTAACAGAAGAAAAGTGGGAACCCAGTTCGGAAGCGACCTGCAACGGGTCCGCCACAAGAGTATCATGGAGGTGAAGGACCGGTGAAACATCGGGAACGAACTTACCCGCTATCTTGCGGATACGCTTCCAGATCTGGGCCAGAGGGGTTTCGGACGTAATTGTCGAGACATAAGATGCCCAACATTCACGTTTAGCCGTACGGATGGCCCTACGGGCCACCGCACTCGCTTTCCGAAAGAAAAGAAAAGAATCGGTCGTCTGCCTACGGCGGTGCTTCTTCCAGGCTGCACGCTTACAGCGGACAGCCCGAGCACAGTCCGCATTCCACCAGGGAACGCACTTCCGTGGACCCCGAGAGGAAGAGCGAGGAATAGAGCGGAGGGCAGCGTCGAAGACAGTGTCATGAAAAAGGAGGAGAGCGCGAGAGAGGGGCAGAAGGGAGAGGTCAGAGAGAGTAGCACTGAGGGAAAATAGGGTCCAGTCCGCCTTAGCAAACTGCCACCTAGGGAAAGAGAGGGAAGGGCGAAAAGAGAAAAAGGAAACAAGGATGGGGAAATGATCACTTCCATGGAGGTCATCAAGAACCTGCCATGTGAAATCTAAGTAAAGAGAAGAAGAGCAGAGAGAAAGATCAAGACAAGAAAGGGTGCGAGTTCGAGAGTCCAAATGAGTGGGCTCACCAGAATTCAGAAGAGACAGGGAAGAAGAGAGGAGAAACGGCTCAAGGAGGCGACCCCGGGTATTCGTCAGAACGTCACCCCAAAGAGAATGACGACAATTGAAGTCACCCAGCAGGAGCACAGGCTCCGGCAAGGAGTCTAGGAGGTGTTTCAAATCAGGAAGAGAGAGCGGGACACTCGGGGGGAGATAAATGGAACAAACTGTGTACCATTTCCCCACAAAGATACGAGCAGCAGAACAATGGAGAGGCGAAGGAAAAAGTAAAGGAACAAAGGGAACATCAGCCCGAATCAAGAGAGCAGAAGAATTAGAAGCCCCAGCAATGGCTGGGGGGGGGGGGAGAGAAAGGAATAGCCACGAAAACGACCAGGACGAGCACCAAGCATCGGCTCCTGGAGACAGACACAAAGGGGCGAAAACCGCGAAACCAGAAGGTGGAGTTCGAGGAAATTGGCGTAATAACCTCGAACGTTCCATTGAAGAATGGACAACGACGAGAAGAGAAAGGACAAAAACAGAGAACAAGGAAGAAACAAAGGCGAAAGACCAACAGAGCACGTTAAAGAATATCAGGGTCGGGATCAGGGTCAGCAAAGTCAGGGTTAGGGGGCATGGGTAAACTGAGCAAAGACGGAGGGAAGGAAACGGGAGAACAGATCAGAGGTGGGCGGGCAGGGTCCGGAGGAGGAGGAGGAGGAGGAGGAGGAGGAGACAACGGAGGGGAGCAGTCAAGGACAGCAGCAGGAAGAGGGGGAGTAGAAAGAGAGGAGCGCACCCCAGCAAGAGCAGCAACCGAAAGGGAAGCAGGGGCCAAAGAAACCTCCATAGCAGGAACAGGGGGCGCAAGCACTGAAACGGGAGGGGAAGGAGCAACAGAGCCAGAAGGAGGAGCTGAGGAAGAAAGCGAAGCCTTCTTACCCGCCGGGGAAGAGGAAGGAGAGGAGCCAGGCTTATGCTTCTGACTTAAAGGGACCGGTGTCAAGCAACTACGTACCGGGCAACGGATTCCAGTGTCTCAACAGGAGAAGCCGAACGAGAGCACACACGACGGCCGTTAGGAGAGCGATGGACATCCGCCCGCACCGACAGGCGGCGGGGAGAGCCGATAGATGGAGGAAGAGGATGGGAAGGAGGATCGGAGGGGGACGAGGAAGAAGACACAGAAGACACGACAGACCGGGTAGAAGGAAGGGGAACCCCAGACAGAGGACCAGGAGGAGGATCCTTCGGGAGAGAACCCAAAGGGACAGAGGAGGGGGCAGTGGGCGCATCAGGGTCCAAGGCCTGGAAACGGTTGTGAGTCTGAGGAAGGCGGGAAGGACGAGGAGAGGAAGAGCGCAACACGCGAGCATAAGAGATATTAGCATAAGGCGGGAGCCGGCGAACCTGGCGCCTCGCCTCAGGAAAAGATAAACGCTCCCGGTGCTTCAAGTTGAGGACGGCTGCCTCAAGCTTGTAATGGACACACGCACGGGAGAAGGTAGGATGGGCCTCACCGCAGTTGAGGCAACGAGCCTGGGGAGAAGCGCACTCCGACTTAGAGTGACCTTCGCCACCACACAAAGGACAGAGAGAGACAGTCCCGGAGCAGCGGAGGGCACAATGCCCAAACCTCCAGCACTTGTTGCAGAGCCGAGGAGAAGGAATGTACTCCTGGACAGAGCACCTGGCACCAGCAAGAATGACAGAGGGTGGAAGGGTCCTACCATCAAAGGTAATCTTCACAACCCGGAGGGGTTGACGGCGACTACCACGAGGGGGACGAGTAAACGTGTCCACCTGGAGAATAGAATGGCCCTGGGCAGCGAGGATATGTCGAATATCGTCGTGGCAGTCGCGCAGGTCCCGAACACCGGTCGCAACATGGGGCGGGAGCAAAATAGTGCCAACACTGGCATTCAACTGAACGTTCTTCGAGACCCGAACGGGGGTCTCGCCAAGGCAGGATAAGGCAGCCAAGCGGGAAGCAGCATCCTGAGAAGGAGCAGCAACGACACGTGTACCGAGACGAGTGGGGTTGAAAGTAATGGAGGCATCCACGGAATCAATGAGATGTCGATGGAGGGAGAAATCGTCAGGAGGCGCAGAATCAAGAGGGAGGAGATCAAAATATTTGGCCCACGAAGCGGGACCAAACAAGGCTTGATAGGTAGCAGAACTGGAAGGAATCGAGCGAGGGCGGCCGTGACGAAGACGGCGGTGAGAACCCCCAGAGAGAGAGGGGTTAAAAGGCGCAGTAGTTACAACTAGAGAAGGAGCCACGCCAGGGGACGAGGTAGTCACCACTGGGGGCTTGGGGCTCGACCCAACCACAGAGGAGGGAGGGGAGCCAGAGGAAGGAGTCAGAGAGGCCAAAGGAGGAGCAAGGTCGGGGCCCAATGCAGCGGAGGCTACAGAGCCCGGTCTTCCAATACGGACCGACTCGGGGGCTTGGTCGCCCACCCCACGAGCCTGAGAAGGTAAACCAGAAGAAGCCGAAGCAGGGGTAATCATCTTGACGAAAGAAAGAATTCACTCACGAATGTGCCCCCACACCCACCATGGAGCCACAATTAGAGGCAGGACACCCAACAAGAAGCTATCGCCGATCTTGTCGGGGCCTCCTAGGGGTGCGTCGCGAGTATACGCCCCACAAACGCCACCTTAAGAAACCGACAGTCCGTCGAGATCGGGTTCAGTGACGAAGTGGGGATTGACAATAAAAGGTTCCCCTCGCTCTCGACGTCGGGTACTGCAGTTCTACGGGTGCATGAGTATGCCTCCTCAAGCACCCGGGCGTCAAAATAGAAGAAGTCCAAGGGAAGAACCAGAACGAGCAAAAGGTCGGTAGGAAACGGCAAGCAGATAGGAGAAGAGGGGGGAGAAAAACGAAACAGAAGGAAAAGGAAAAGATGCCCAGCAGAATTGGAGAGGACGGCAGCAGGAGCACAAGGCTAGAAAAGGACAGAGGACTGTCCCAAGGAGCATCACACTCCGGCAGCCGCCCACTAAGCCCCCACACGGCGACAACGAGCTGAGCGGGGAGGGGGACAATAGTAGGTAAATTTCACAACCCATGTGGGATCTGAAAACTACAATTTTCCTTATAATTGAACCAATCACGACTATTCTGCTATCTAGGTTGACGGATGGATACTGTGAGACGTAAATTGGTACGTGAGGAAGAGTTTGGGCCTTAGAAAAAAAGTAACTGGGAATATATCACATATTTACTAATTCATATTCAACATATTGACTTTAAGCATTAAGTCATATATGTGCTGTCTTGTGTGAGAACGGGTTGCAGGATGTTCCTGCAGGCTGACAGGATGTTCCTGCAGGCTGGCAGGATGTTCCTGCAGGCTGGCAGGATGTTCCTGCAGGCTGGCAGGATGTTCATGCAGGCTGGCAGGATGTTCCTGCAGGCTGGCAGGATGTTCCTGCAGGCTGGCAGGATGTTCCTGCAGGCTGGCAGGAAACATCCAGAGGATGTTTGCCAGCTGTCTTAATAATCAGTTAGGAACAATTAAGGACTTTTATAAAGCGGATCAGGACTTCACTTATTGGCGAGTACAAACAAAATAAGGTCGCATTTACGCTATGAACCTGTCAATTGTTTCCCCTAGAGTTTTTTCCATAAATTTTTTGTAATTTTTTTTTTTTACATTTCTAGTTTATTTTTTCCATTTATTTCTCGTTTACGAACTTACATGTTAACCGACGGGTCTCGACCCCAAGGGGTTCGGAAACCAAGTGGTGCTCTGTATCATTAATTTTCATATTTATATGGTGCTGTGTGTATTGTGCATTCCGAGAGTAGCATATGGTGAGTGTGGGATAACTTTGGATTACGTGGTGACTGGAGGCCGCAGTCATTCTCTTAATTGGTCATCCCTCCCTCCGTGTTATTACTCGTGTTTACCACCTTTTGTCCCTAGGATATTTCTCACATTATCGGCAGATCATCATTGTGGTATCCTGGTACTTTGGTTTGTCTTCGGGTCAAAGCACCCTATCTTCTGCAATCCGACCGAAGGAGGATACAGAGGGCCATAGTTCCTCAAGCACGGACTTTGTTGCTGAGTTGGGACCTCAGCAGCCGTTCTCGTCACCAGTTGACACTCGCATCCCTACACGTCGGTCAGAGATGATGATATTTACTTAGGTAGGGAATTAGCTTTCTTTTTACAGAGCACAAAGTTCGCTAATTCTGTATCATATTCATTTAATGGGAAACCCTTGCTTATGTCCTATAGAGACTCGGCAAGGTATACCTACATTCTTGGACTACCTAATTCACTTTTGGAGCAATTAAATGCTTCATTTGTTTTAGAAACTCAGTTTCACTTATTTAGTAGGATTTTCTTGCCCTTATTCTCTTACATTGAGTACCGGGTACAAGATTTCCTGCGATTTTGATTGACTAATCATTTACCATCCTAAAATTAACTTTAATTGTTAAAGATTAAAATTCCACAGGATATAGTTACCAGTTGCCACGTTATCCTGTTTCTGACATTTACCATATCACAACTATATTCGTGTACATTTATTTGCTATCATTCACCATGTTTCGTCTCCAAGCTTTTCGTAACGATCCAGCAGGTGAAATAGGGACCTTATGTCGTGCCAAGAGGACTGAATTACAAGCTCTTGCACACGAGTATCAACTAGATGTTCCCCATGGAGCCAACAAAAATGAATTAAATAACTTAATTATGGATCACCTCTTAGATGAAGGGACAATTGACTCTGAAACTCACAAAACTTATTCTATTGCAGATAAAACTGATTTGGCAACTGTGAAACTCAAACTTGAACTCGTCAAGCTCCAAAGAGAGCAACAGCAAGCAGCTCTACAAATGAGGAAAGAAGAAGCTGCAATAAGGAAAGAAGAGCAAGAACGAGAAGCTGCAATCAGGAAAGAAGAGAAAGAACGAGAAGCTGCAATGAGGAAAGAAGAACAGGGACGTGAAGTCATCCTCAAAGAACGTGAGACTGCAATACTCCGTGAGCGTGAGCGAGTACAGCTTGAAGCAAAACAACGCCACCTGGAGATATAACGCGAGCATGACAAACAGCAAGCGGATATGGCTATAGAATGTCGTCAACGAGAACTCGCGTTGGAGACTACACACCTCACTCAACGCCAGCAAGCTACCGCCAGTCTTCCAGTAAGTTTCAATGACTCCCATGCAAGTAAGTTAATGCCACCATTCGTGGAGACAGAGATTGATGTCTTTTTTACCACCTTTGAGACCCTAGCTAATCAACTTAGCTGGCCTGTTGATCAATGGTCCACCCTTCTCAGAGTGCATCTTACAGGTAGAGCTGCAGTTACTCTCAGTACCTTAGCATCTGAGAATGACTACCAGACCCTGAAGCAAGCAGTGTTGGACGCCTACCTTCTCTCCACCGAAAGCTACCGACGAAAATTCCGTGACCATCTTAAGGCAAGTACCACCACCTTTCTAGAATTTGCCAATACCAAGAAAAGATGTTTCATGAAATGGCTGGAAGCAGCACATGTCTCTACATTTGCAGAACTCATCAACCTCATGCTAGTTGAGGAATTCTTGAGACGTGTTCCCCCTTCCGTCCGTTTATATCTAGCAGATAAAGAAGAAACCGACTACATCAAATGTGCGAAGTCGGCTGACACCTACAGCCTCATCCACCGGCTGACACCAGAACCACCTTCCAGTAAGAAGTCTTGGTACAGTTACGATAAAGTGAGTACAGATCAAGTGAGCTCACAATTGTATTGTAAGTATTGCAAACTCTATGGACATACCATAGATAGATGTGGGAAGGCTCAATACAAGAGCAATGAATCTACTAAACCCAAATAGACTCCTTCTAAGTCCGGTAAGCCTGTGATGAATGTTGGTGTTCATGTTAATGATCTTTCTCTCTTCAGTAACCACCTGTATCCTGGAACTGTCTCTACCAACGGTACAGATTCGGAGGGACGTTTCAAATTGAAGATCTTGAGGGACACAGCGGCTCTTCAGTCTATTCTATTGAAATCAGCTGTGCCTGACATCACCTACACCGATGAAACCGTCCTTATCACTGACCTCACTGCTACTACTCCGTATCCACTCGCTAGAGTCCACCTGGATTGTCCCTTCGTGACCGGTGAAGTCCAAGTCGCTATCAGGGAAAAGCGACTGATTATTCACTGATAATCACTGATTATTCTCTAATCAAATAAATCTCAAAATAAACAATACCCAAATTTGTAACAAATTAGATGGCAAATTCCTTGGCATTCTCATTGACCACAAGCTGAATTTCCAGGGACACATTCTAAATATATAAAAAAAAGTTTCAAAAACTGTGGGCATTCTTTCTAACATCAGATATTATGTACCACGCCCTGCCCTGGTGACTCTCTATTACTCCCTTATCTATCCATATCTCAACTATGGTATTTGTGCTTGGGGCTCTACTACCCAAAATCACTTACGTCCTCTAATTACTCAACACAAAGCTGCTATTAGGACAATATCCAACTCTGGCCCCAGACATCACTCTGTACCCCTACTCAAATCTCTGAATATGTTAGACATTAAGTCACTGCACATTCTCTCATGTGTATTATACATATATAAAACGCTAAACTATAATGCCAATCCTGATCTCAAAAGCTTCATAGAAGGTTGTAACAGAACCCATGAGCACCACACCAGAAATAAATACAGTTTTGATATTCCTAGAGTACGACTTAATCAAACTAGAAATGCTCTACAAATCAAGGGGCCCAGAATGTGGAATGACTTTCCCAACCATGTTAAAGACTGTACCTCTCTCAACCAGTTTAAGTTAAAAACGAAGCTATACCTAATAAATTCCCTGTAACCTACCTTACCCTTCTATTGTCAACCAATGTCTGTTTTTCTTTAAAGAGCGCTGTTTGTCGACATAATTGTATTTGTGCTGCTTTTTCATCTATGTTTTCATTTCTTGTTTTCATCTACTCATTATGCTCAATTAGTATTAAGCTTGTCATTTAAGTTTATCATGCCCGAAACGCTTTGCGTAATAGTGACTTTAGGCATTGTATGTACTAGCTCTACCTATAAGTCAACTAATCTTTGTAAAAATTTATTGTATGTATGTACCTTACCTAAATAAACATTTTATTTTTTTATTTTATTTTTTATTTTTTTTAAATAGTAGAACCAACCAGGAAGAAGAACACGCTGGACCTCATTTTCACTAATAATGATGAATTAATCAGGAACATAATGATTACAAATACCTGTTACTCAGATCACAACTTAATTGAAGTTATGACAACCATGGGGAGTAGACCTTCAAAACCAGTCCAGATTCCCGGTGGAGGAGATTTCAGCAAATTCAACTTCAATAATAAACAGATAAACTGGGAGCAAATAAACCAGGACTTCACAGAAATAAACTGGGAAGAACAGCTAGAAAATGCAAACCTAAACCAGTGCCTGGAAAAAATAAGCTCAGTAGCACTAGAAATATGTTCAATTACCGCATACCCCTAAGAAAAAAGAGAAAGAGATGCAGATTGGAACGGGAACGTCGTTCCCTATATAGGCGAAGAAAACGAATCGCGGAACAACTTGAGAGTCGCACCCTATCTCAAGAACGGCGAAGAAGGTTAGGTAGAGAAATAGAAACCATTGAACTCAAGCTACAAGAATCATACAAAACCCAGGGGAGGCAAAGAGAGCAAAAGGCCATCAGTGAAATAGAGAGAAATCCGAAATATTTTTTCTCCTATGCAAAATCAAGATCAAAAACCACATCTAGTATCGGGCCCCTGCGAAAGGGAGATAGAACTTTCACCGATGACAACAAAGAAATGAGCGAGCTACTGAGGAAGCAGTACGACTCTGTTTTCAGTGAGCCATTAAACGCACTAAAGATTGATAACCCAAATGAATTTTTCATGGATATGATACCAACATCAAATCATATATCAGACATCACCCTATCCCCACTAAATTTTGAAGAAGCCATAAACAGTATGCCTATGCACTCTGCACCAGGCCCGGATTCTTGGAACTCCATATTCATCAAGAACTGTAAAAAACCACTATCGCAGGCCCTCCACATTCTGTGGAGACAAAGCCTAGATACTGCCGTTATTCCTGATATACTAAAAACAGCAGAGATAGCACCACTTCATAAAGGAGGAAATAAGGCAGAGGCAAAAAATTACAGACTGATAGCACTAACATCGCACATTATAACAATTTTTGAGAGAGTGCTAAGAAGTAAGATCACAAAATACATGAAATCACAGCATCTCCATAACCCCGACAACACAGTTTCAGAACAGGGCGCTCTTGCCTGTCGCAGTTGCTGGACCACTATGATATGGCATTAGATGCTATGGAAGACAAACAAAACGCTGATGTAATTTACATAGATTTCGCAAAAGCTTTTGATAAATGTGATCATGCCGTTATTGCACATGAAATGCGTTCAAAAGGAATCACCGGAAAAATAGGCAGATGGATCTACAATTTCCTGACCAACAGAACCTAATGTGTAATAGTCAACAAAATAAAATTCAGCCCATCAACCGTGAAGAGCTCAGTCCCCCAGGGTACTGTGCTTGCTCCAGTACTTTTTCTCATCCTCATTTTGGACATAGACAAGAACACAACCTATAGCACTGTATCATCCTTTGCAGATGACACTAGGATCTTCATGAGAGTAGGCAACATAGAGGACACGGCAAACCTCCAGTCAGATGTAGATCAGGTCTTTCTATGGGCTACAGAAATTAATATGGTGTTTAACGAAGGTAAGTTCCAGCTCATGCGCTATGGAAAAAATGAAAATATAAAAACGGAAACCACGTACAAAACTCTGGCAAATCATGACATAGAACGAAAAGGCAATGTAAAGTATCTGGGTGTACTCATGTCGGAAGACCTTACCTTTAAAGAACACAATAAAGTAGCCATCACAATTGCAAGAAAAATGACAGGTTGGATAACAAGAACTTTTCACACTAGAGATGCTATACCGATGATGACACTTTTCAAAACGCTTGTGCTCCCTATAGTGGAGTACTGCTGCACAATGATAGCCCCTTTCAAAGCTGGAGAAATTGCAGACCTGGAGAGCGTGCAGAGATCCTTTACTGCTAGAATTCACTCAGTAAAACACCTAAACTATTGGGACCGACTAAAGAGCCTAAATCTGTACGCCCTTGAGCGCAGGCGGGAGAGATAAATAATAATTTACACGTGGAAAATGTTAGAGGGGCTGGTCCCAAACCTGCACACAGAAATGACATCACATGAGACCAGAAGACATGGCCGGTAGACCAGAAGCTATCGCCGATCTTGTCGGGGCCTCCTAGGGGTGCGTCGCGAGTATACGCCCCACAAACGCCACCTTAAGAAACCGACAGTCCGTCGAGATCGGGTTCAGTGACGAAGTGGGGATTGACAATAAAAGGTTCCCCTCGCTCTCGACGTCGGGTACTGCAGTTCTACGGGTGCATGAGTATGCCTCCTCAAGCACCCGGGCGTCAAAATAGAAGAAGTCCAAGGGAAGAACCAGAACGAGCAAAAGGTCGGTAGGAAACGGCAAGCAGATAGGAGAAGAGGGGGGAGAAAAACGAAACAGAAGGAAAAGGAAAAGATGCCCAGCAGAATTGGAGAGGACGGCAGCAGGAGCACAAGGCTAGAAAAGGACAGAGGACTGTCCCAAGGAGCATCACACTCCGGCAGCCGCCCACTAAGCCCCCACACGGCGACAACGAGCTGAGCGGGGAGGGGGACAATAGTAGGTAAATTTCACAACCCATGTGGGATCTGAAAACTACAATTTTCCTTATAATTGAACCAATCACGACTATTCTGCTATCTAGGTTGACGGATGGATACTGTGAGACGTAAATTGGTACGTGAGGAAGAGTTTGGGCCTTAGAAAAAAAGTAACTGGGAATATATCACATATTTACTAATTCATATTCAACATATTGACTTTAAGCATTAAGTCATATATGTGCTGTCTTGTGTGAGAACGGGTTGCAGGATGTTCCTGCAGGCTGACAGGATGTTCCTGCAGGCTGGCAGGATGTTCCTGCAGGCTGGCAGGATGTTCCTGCAGGCTGGCAGGATGTTCATGCAGGCTGGCAGGATGTTCCTGCAGGCTGGCAGGATGTTCCTGCAGGCTGGCAGGATGTTCCTGCAGGCTGGCAGGAAACATCCAGAGGATGTTTGCCAGCTGTCTTAATAATCAGTTAGGAACAATTAAGGACTTTTATAAAGCGGATCAGGACTTCACTTATTGGCGAGTACAAACAAAATAAGGTCGCATTTACGCTATGAACCTGTCAATTGTTTCCCCTAGAGTTTTTTCCATAAATTTTTTGTAATTTTTTTTTTTTACATTTCTAGTTTATTTTTTCCATTTATTTCTCGATTACGAACTTACATGTTAACCGACGGGTCTCGACCCCAAGGGGTTCGGAAACCAAGTGGTGCTCTGTATCATTAATTTTCATATTTATATGGTGCTGTGTGTATTGTGCATTCCGAGAGTAGCATATGGTGAGTGTGGGATAACTTTGGATTACGTGGTGACTGGAGGCCGCAGTCATTCTCTTAATTGGTCATCCCTCCCTCCGTGTTATTACTCGTGTTTACCACCTTTTGTCCCTAGGATATTTCTCACATTATCGGCAGATCATCATTGTGGTATCCTGGTACTTTGGTTTGTCTTCGGGTCAAAGCACCCTATCTTCTGCAATCCGACCGAAGGAGGATACAGAGGGCCATAGTTCCTCAAGCACGGACTTTGTTGCTGAGTTGGGACCTCAGCAGCCGTTCTCGTCACCAGTTGACACTCGCATCCCTACACGTCGGTCAGAGATGATGATATTTACTTAGGTAGGGAATTAGCTTTCTTTTTACAGAGCACAAAGTTCGCTAATTCTGTATCATATTCATTTAATGGGAAACCCTTGCTTATGTCCTATAGAGACTCGGCAAGGTATACCTACATTCTTGGACTACCTAATTCACTTTTGGAGCAATTAAATGCTTCATTTGTTTTAGAAACTCAGTTTCACTTATTTAGTAGGATTTTCTTGCCCTTATTCTCTTACATTGAGTACCGGGTACAAGATTTCCTGCGATTTTGATTGACTAATCATTTACCATCCTAAAATTAACTTTAATTGTTAAAGATTAAAATTCCACAGGATATAGTTACCAGTTGCCACGTTATCCTGTTTCTGACATTTACCATATCACAACTATATTCGTGTACATTTATTTGCTATCATTCACCATGTTTCGTCTCCAAGCTTTTCGTAACGATCCAGCAGGTGAAATAGGGACCTTATGTCGTGCCAAGAGGACTGAATTACAAGCTCTTGCACACGAGTATCAACTAGATGTTCCCCATGGAGCCAACAAAAATGAATTAAATAACTTAATTATGGATCACCTCTTAGATGAAGGGACAATTGACTCTGAAACTCACAAAACTTATTCTATTGCAGATAAAACTGATTTGGCAACTGTGAAACTCAAACTTGAACTCGTCAAGCTCCAAAGAGAGCAACAGCAAGCAGCTCTACAAATGAGGAAAGAAGAAGCTGCAATAAGGAAAGAAGAGCAAGAACGAGAAGCTGCAATCAGGAAAGAAGAGAAAGAACGAGAAGCTGCAATGAGGAAAGAAGAACAGGGACGTGAAGTCATCCTCAAAGAACGTGAGACTGCAATACTCCGTGAGCGTGAGCGAGTACAGCTTGAAGCAAAACAACGCCACCTGGAGATATAACGCGAGCATGACAAACAGCAAGCGGATATGGCTATAGAATGTCGTCAACGAGAACTCGCGTTGGAGACTACACACCTCACTCAACGCCAGCAAGCTACCGCCAGTCTTCCAGTAAGTTTCAATGACTCCCATGCAAGTAAGTTAATGCCACCATTCGTGGAGACAGAGATTGATGTCTTTTTTACCACCTTTGAGACCCTAGCTAATCAACTTAGCTGGCCTGTTGATCAATGGTCCACCCTTCTCAGAGTGCATCTTACAGGTAGAGCTGCAGTTACTCTCAGTACCTTAGCATCTGAGAATGACTACCAGACCCTGAAGCAAGCAGTGTTGGACGCCTACCTTCTCTCCACCGAAAGCTACCGACGAAAATTCCGTGACCATCTTAAGGCAAGTACCACCACCTTTCTAGAATTTGCCAATACCAAGAAAAGATGTTTCATGAAATGGCTGGAAGCAGCACATGTCTCTACATTTGCAGAACTCATCAACCTCATGCTAGTTGAGGAATTCTTGAGACGTGTTCCCCCTTCCGTCCGTTTATATCTAGCAGATAAAGAAGAAACCGACTACATCAAATGTGCGAAGTCGGCTGACACCTACAGCCTCATCCACCGGCTGACACCAGAACCACCTTCCAGTAAGAAGTCTTGGTACAGTTACGATAAAGTGAGTACAGATCAAGTGAGCTCACAATTGTATTGTAAGTATTGCAAACTCTATGGACATACCATAGATAGATGTGGGAAGGCTCAATACAAGAGCAATGAATCTACTAAACCCAAATAGACTCCTTCTAAGTCCGGTAAGCCTGTGATGAATGTTGGTGTTCATGTTAATGATCTTTCTCTCTTCAGTAACCACCTGTATCCTGGAACTGTCTCTACCAACGGTACAGATTCGGAGGGACGTTTCAAATTGAAGATCTTGAGGGACACAGCGGCTCTTCAGTCTATTCTATTGAAATCAGCTGTGCCTGACATCACCTACACCGATGAAACCGTCCTTATCACTGACCTCACTGCTACTACTCCGTATCCACTCGCTAGAGTCCACCTGGATTGTCCCTTCGTGACCGGTGAAGTCCAAGTCGCTATCAGGGAAAAGCCTTTTCCCATGCCTGGAGTGCAACTTCTCCTGGGCAACAACTTGGCAGAAGATCTGCAACCGTCCAACCTGATCATCACGGACAAACCCCAGGTGTGTACTTCTGTAATGGATAATCCCATCTTTGAATATGTTACAGCAGAGGTTCAAGAAAGTGACAAAGTTTCTCCTCCGGTTTTGGTGACCACCCGTGCACAAGCTGCACGACCGCAACCAGCTGACTCTACTGCTACCGCTGTCCCTCAAGACCCTCAGAATCTACCTCCAAATCTTACCAAGTTGGAGTTCCGTAAGTTACAGAGGGAAGATCAATCATTAACACCATTATTCTTCCAGGCTGAGACTCAACCTGACAGTATCCCTGGGTTCTTCCTAGAGAATGAGTTGCTCTACCGCAGATACAGACCCAGCAAGCTGAAGGAGGATGACGATTGGGCCAATGTCGAACAACTAGTGATTCCCACCAGCATACGGCCCTATATTTTACACCTGGCCCACGGAGCTCTTTCTCACTATGGTTTCAACAAAACCTACCACGGAATCAGACAAGACTACTACTGGCCAGGTATGGTAAAAGACGTTAAAAAGTACGTGCAACAGTGTCATACATGTCAGATGGCAGGTAAACCTAACATCTCTATTCCCCAGGCTCCACTAAAACCCATTCAGGTACCTGCGGAACCTTTCCACAGCAGTTCCAGTAAAGAACATTACGGCTGCTACTGTGGTGAAACACCTATTGAAGATCTTCACCCAGTATAGATTTCCAAGAAAGGTTCAAAGCGACTGTGGCACCAACTTCACCAGTGATCTCTTCAAGAAGACACTGGAGGAGTTCAACATCACACAGGTACAGTCCAGCCCCTATCATCCTGCTTCACAGGGTTCTCTTGAACGTAGTCATCAGACTATTAAAGCACTCCTAAAGAAATTCTGCAATGACACCTTGAAGGACTGGGATAAACAACTTGATCTCATTATGTGCATTTTCAGAAGTCTCCCTAATGAGTCACTAGGAGTATCTCCTTATGAGATGCTCTACGGACGTAAGTGCCGTACTCCTCTCAAAGCTTTCAAAGACTCTATGTAATGCCACCTTCAGTGACCCTCAGAATGTGCCTCAGTTTCTTCAAAACTTAAAACACATTCTAGAGAGAGTACGTAAATTTGCTAATGACAACCTATTGAAAGCCCAGGAGAGGATGAAGACTCATTTTGACCAAAGCATCAAATTAAGGAAATTTAAACCAGGAGACTTCGTGTTGGCATATTTTCCTATCCCAGGTTCTCCATTGCAAAAAAAAGTTTTCAGGACCCTACCGTATCAAGGAGTGCAGGAACAACCACAACTACGTTCTTGAGACTCCAGATAGGCGGCGGAAGACCCAGTTGTGCCACGTCAACCTCCTGAAGCAGTATCAAGGTACTTCCCCTACTGTGATGGTATCATTATCCACCTTTAAAGGTCCATACCTCCACAGTAAAACCTTCCCTGCTTCTCCCGAAAGCATTAACACTGAGTCGGTGCTTTCCAACTCGGAAATCCTTAATGATCTTCATACCTATTTGCAGGACAGTAATAGTGCTCCTCTCATCAGAATCTTCAAGGAACACCAGAAGTTGTTCAGCGATGATCCACAGGAGTGTAATGTGGTTCAGCACGACATCCAGCTGCTCCCTGACACCCGGCCAATTCGTCAACCTTTCTACCGAATCAGCCCGAGTAAGAAGGAAGTCATGCATGCTGAGGTACAGTACCTCCTGGATCATGGGCTGGCCACCCCTTGTGAGTCCCCTTGGGCCTCACCCTGCATCTTGGTGCCGAAACCGCAAGGTAAAGTGAGGTTGTGTACTGATTACGGTACGGTAGGTAGAATACGGTAGGTAGAATACCCTACCCATCAACATTGGTGTTCCTCAGGGCAGCATACTTGGCCCTCTCCTCTTTCTCATCTACATTAATGACCTTCCAAATGCCTCCCAACACCTCAAACCAATTCTATTTGCTGACGACACAACCTTCATTTACTCCAGTCCTGACCCTCTTGCTCTAAATGCCACAGTAAATACTGAGCTAAATAAAGTCCATCTTTGGCTAACTGCCAACAAACTCACCCTTAACATTGACAAAACCTTCTATATTCTGTTTGGCAATAAATCCTCTAGTCTTATAAATCTCAAAATAAACAATACCCAAATTTGTAACAAATTAGATGGCAAATTCCTTGGCATTCTCATTGACCACAAGCTGAATTTCCAGGGACACATTCTAAATATATCAAAAAAAGTTTCAAAAACTGTGGGCATTCTTTCTAAGATCAGATATTATGTACCACGCCCTGCCCTGGTGACTCTCTATTACTCCCTTATCTATCCTTATCTCAACTATGGTATTTGTGCTTGGGGTTCTACTACCCAAAATCACTTACGTCCTCTAATTACCCAACACAAAGCCGCTATTAGAACAATATCCAACTCTGGCCCCAGACATCACTCGGTACCCCTACTCAAATCTCTTAATATGTTAGATATTAAGTCACTGCACATTCTCTCATGTGTATTATACATATATAAAACGCTAAACTATAATGCCAATCCTGATCTTAAAAGCTTCATAGAAGGTTGTAACAGAACCCATGAGCACCACACCAGAAATAAATACAGTTTTGATATTCCTAGAGTACGTCTTAATCAAACTAGAAATGCTCTGCAAATCAAGGGGCCCAGAATGTGGAATGACCTTCCCAACCATGTTAAAGACTGTACCTCTCTCAACCAGTTTAAGATAAAAACTAAACACTACCTAATAAATTCCCTGTAATCTACCTCACTCCTCTATTGTCAACCCATGTCTGTTATTTTCTTTTTTTTTTTTTTTTTTTTTAATCAACACTGTTTGTCAACCTATTGTATTTGTGCTGCTTTTTCAGTCATGTTCCCCCTTTTTTTTATCTTTATTTGTATTTGTTCTCAACACCTTTTATTCTTTATGCTCAATTAGTATTAAGTTCTAGATATTAATGTTTTTCTTGCCCGAAACGCATTGCGTAATAGTGGCTTTAGGCATTGTATGTACTAGCTCTATCTATATATCAATCCATTAATGTAACATCACTTGTATGTATATACCTTACCTGAATAAACATCTGAATCTGAATCTGAATCTGAATCTGATTACCAGAAATTGAATCTTGTGACTGTCAAGGATGCTTATCCATTACCTAGAATAGATGATATCCTTGACGCCACTGGTAATGCTCGGTATCTATCAAAGTTAGACTTACTCAAGGGATACTACCAAGTGTGTTTGACAGAGCGAGCTAAGGAAATATCTGCCTTTACCACTCCCTTTGGCCTTTACAGATACGAACGCCTTCCATTTGGACTATGTAATGCCCCGGCCACCTTCCAGCGAGCTGTCAACCGCATCATCCAGGGCTTAAATAACACCTACGCCTACTTGGATGACATTGTTGTGGCAACTAACACCTGGAGCGAACATCTGCTCCAGCTGCAACGATTGTTTGCCAAGCTATGATATGGTGGAAGTGCTGATAATCAAAATAAGTGATTCTAAATGTAGTTATTGTCCTTGTATATAAGTCACCGGAGGCAAACCTTCTGCAGTTTAAAGACCAACTAATGAAAATAGAACACTGCTTGGAAAACCTCACTAATCCAGCTCCGAACATCATCCTGCTTGGGGACTTCAACCTACGGCACCTGAAATGGAAGCACCTGGCTAATACAGTAATATCAGAAAGAATACCAGGAAGTAGCCTAAATGAACAGGCACATGCAAATGACCTGCTACGGATGTGCAACAGGTTTGCCTTAAACCAGCAAATCAAAATTGATTCAAAAATAAAATTGTGTCGAAATAGCTCAGAATCTCTTAAAAAACAAATTGCAGCTCATTCTAAACAAATCTGACGTTATTGCTGCCTACAGAGTAGGCAAAAAGAGTCCATCAGGTCAAAACCAGCGGAAAATTCGCCTGAAGCTGACTTCCCAGTTCACGAAATCCCATCTAGTCCGGACAGCTGCATCCCAACGGAAGGGATTATACATCAACGAGTGCTTGACTAGGAACAGACAGCAACTCCTCTACCGCCTGCGTCAAATCCATCAACAAAACCCAGATGCGATTCATCAGTGCTTCGTTAGAGATGGACTGATAAAGGTGAGAAAAACCGCAGAGGGCAAAATGTTTACAATTACTAAAAAAGAGAACCTCAACACTTTCCTCTCCCAATGTGGTTTGTCTCACCTTATTATCACTCCCAGTGAATTAACTTAATTAACCCCCTGTCAACTAGTGGGGCTAGGTATCCTAAGTCTCCTTGTTTCATTTTCTGACTTAATTTTTAACTTACTCTTAGCTAGTCATTTACTGAAATTATTTAATTGAGTGCATTAATAGTTCTTCAGGTCTTATTAATTATACAGTCATAACTGAACTATTTATAGTTAATAATCATTAGCTTAAATTTGCCTATGTTTATTATTCAACTTTTCTTTGATTTCATTTATTACCTAGGTTGCCTAGCCTCGCCATGCTCCCTTACTCCATTGTACCCCTGGCTTTGCCTGCATCTCAAATTGCAAATTGTTACTTACAGTGTACCTGAGAGTACTTGTAAGCAATCTACCTCATTTTTCATTTTTGCTCAATTTGTTTTTGTATTGCTTAGTCTTGTTTATATTTTTGTTTTGTATTTCTATAACTTGTGTTTTGTATAGTCCATGTTTATATGTTTTTTCTTTAATCTCATTTATTACCTAGGTTGCCTAGCCTAGCCATACTCCCTTACTCCGTTGTACCCCTGTAAGCCCCTTTTGTGCTTGTTTTGTACAGTATTGTGTACATTTTTTTCCCTATTTTATAGCTTATTTCTACCTTGTAATTTGCCTTTCTTTCCTTGTTTTTCCTGCAATCAGCTTTTTTTATGCAGACAAGTATAGACCCAGAACTTAACCTCTTATCCACTATCTATGACAATAATCACTTTAATGATCTAAATTCCAGATATTTTGCAGCACATGATGTAAACAATGTATTAACTCATAATCACAATATCTCTGTAATCAATTTGAACGTTAGATCCCTAGGTAAACACTTCGATGATGTTAGTGCCTTGATTGAAACTATTGACAACAAATTCTCTTTTATTATACTTACTGAAACATGGTTGAAAGAGGATACTACTCAACTCTTTAACATGCCTAACTACTCAGCAATTCACAACTGTCGTCAACTTCAGAGAGGTGGTGGCACTGCTCTTTACTACCACCAAGAACTAACATGCTTAAAAGAAATTAGAACTAGAGACTGCTATGGGGAGTATATCTTCGCCAGCTTCAGAGTCAAGGGTGCCGAGTCTGTCCTGTCTGTGGGTGCAGTTTATAGAATTCCTAACACTGATGTGTCCGAATTCAACTCAAACCTTAGAAATCTAATACTTGATAACAGACTGAACAAAAACCACCTAATTATCGCAGGGGACTTTAATATTGACCTCTGCGAGCCAGAACACCCTACTGCTGTTAGCTTCCTCAACTGTACGAATTCCTGCTTCCTCATACCCTTAATCACTAGACCTACTAGAATCACTGATAGCACTGCCACGACTCTAGATCACATCTGGACAAACATAACCTCTCCGCTTACTTCAGGTATAATCACCGATAGCACTACAGACCATTACCCCACATTTCTCTTAACTAACATTAGCAAACCACCTCTTGAGTCAAGAGAGATACGTTTTAGACTGCACAATGAAACTGCTATAGACAATTTTATAACTGCTGCTGATAATGTCAACTGGGAGTCCGAGTTAGGTAACATAGAGGACATCAACCTAGCAGTGCAATCTTTTCTTCAAAAAACTCTTAGCCTTTATAATACCCACTGTCCTATGCTTACAAAACAAGTCACAACCAAAAGGCTTAACAATCCCTGGCTTACAAAGGGAATACTTAAATCTATTAATAAAAAACATGACCTTGAGAAGAAGTATAGGTTAGGAATTGTCTCCAAAGAATTCTCAAAGACTTACTCATTATTGCTATCTAAGATAATTAGACGAGCCAAAACTAAATACTACGAAGATAAATTTACCCAAATAAGGAGCAACATTAAACAAACTTGGAGCACAATTTCACAAATATTGGGATCAAAGAAGTCTTTAAATAACAAACCGACTCTCCTGTCTAATAACGATGGTCAGCTTTCAGCCTCTGATTCTGCTATTGAGTTCAATAGGTTCTTCTCTTCCATTGGTTCATCCCTTGCAAATGATATTCCATCTTCCAGTACTGACATTAAGGACTATCTTACAGGTAACTATCCACAGTCTCTGTACCTAAAGCCTATTAATTCCACTGACGTCAATGAGATAATCCTTTCCCTCAAAACCAAGTCTGGTGCCCTTGAGGAGATACCAACTTTAATTTACAAAAAAGCCTCCAGATCTTTAGCCCCTGCTATTGCTTTGCTCTTCAACAAGTCACTTGAACTCCAAACCTTTCCAGATATTCTAAAAAAAGCGAGAGTAACGCCTGTCCACAAATGTGGTGATCTCACAGATGTTAACAACTACAGACCTATATCAATCCTGCCAAACTTGTCAAAATTTTTTGAAAAAATAATCTATAAGCAGCTTTACTCATATCTAGCCAAACTCAATATACTTACCCCTTGCCAATATGGCTTCAGACCCAAAAAAAGCACTAACGATGCACTTATTAGTATGCTAAACTCGATTCATACAGCTCTTGATAAAAATGAGTTCCCTGTTGGGTTATTTGTGGACCTGCGTAAAGCTTTTGATACTGTCAACCACCAAAACCTTCTTCTTAAATTACATCATTATGGAGTCAGAGGACACTCCCTACAATACCTCAAATCCTACCTTACTGACAGGCTCCAATATGTTTCTGTGAATAATACAATTTCTCCCACCCTACCCATCAACATTGGTGTTCCTCAGGGCAGCATACTTGGCCCTCTCGTCTTTCTCATCTACATTAATGACCTTCCAAATGCCTCCCAACACCTCAAACCAATTCTATTTGCTGACGACACAACCTTCATTTACTCCAGTCCTGATCCCCTTGCTCTAAATGCCACAGTAAATACCGAGCTAAATAAAGTCCATCTTTGGCTAACTGCCAACAAACTCACCCTCAACATTGACAAAACTTTCTATATTCTGTTTGGCAATAAATTCTCTAATCAAATAAATCTCAAAATAAACAATACCCAAATTTGTAACAAATTAGATGGCAAATTCCTTGGCATTCTCATTGACCACAAGCTGAATTTCCAGGGACACATTCTAAATATATAAAAAAAAGTTTCAAAAACTGTGGGCATTCTTTCTAACATCAGATATTATGTACCACGCCCTGCCCTGGTGACTCTCTATTACTCCCTTATCTATCCATATCTCAACTATGGTATTTGTGCTTGGGGCTCTACTACCCAAAATCACTTACGTCCTCTAATTACTCAACACAAAGCTGCTATTAGGACAATATCCAACTCTGGCCCCAGACATCACTCTGTACCCCTACTCAAATCTCTGAATATGTTAGACATTAAGTCACTGCACATTCTCTCATGTGTATTATACATATATAAAACGCTAAACTATAATGCCAATCCTGATCTCAAAAGCTTCATAGAAGGTTGTAACAGAACCCATGAGCACCACACCAGAAATAAATACAGTTTTGATATTCCTAGAGTACGACTTAATCAAACTAGAAATGCTCTACAAATCAAGGGGCCCAGAATGTGGAATGACTTTCCCAACCATGTTAAAGACTGTACCTCTCTCAACCAGTTTAAGTTAAAAACGAAGCTATACCTAATAAATTCCCTGTAACCTACCTTACCCTTCTATTGTCAACCAATGTCTGTTTTTCTTTAAAGAGCGCTGTTTGTCGACATAATTGTATTTGTGCTGCTTTTTCATCTATGTTTTCATTTCTTGTTTTCATCTACTCATTATGCTCAATTAGTATTAAGCTTGTCATTTAAGTTTATCATGCCCGAAACGCTTTGCGTAATAGTGACTTTAGGCATTGTATGTACTAGCTCTACCTATAAGTCAACTAATCTTTGTAAAAATTTATTGTATGTATGTACCTTACCTAAATAAACATTTTATTTTTTTATTTTATTTTTTATTTTTTTTAAATAGTAGAACCAACCAGGAAGAAGAACACGCTGGACCTCATTTTCACTAATAATGATGAATTAATCAGGAACATAATGATTACAAATACCTGTTACTCAGATCACAACTTAATTGAAGTTATGACAACCATGGGGAGTAGACCTTCAAAACCAGTCCAGATTCCCGGTGGAGGAGATTTCAGCAAATTCAACTTCAATAATAAACAGATAAACTGGGAGCAAATAAACCAGGACTTCACAGAAATAAACTGGGAAGAACAGCTAGAAAATGCAAACCTAAACCAGTGCCTGGAAAAAATAAGCTCAGTAGCACTAGAAATATGTTCAATTACCGCATACCCCTAAGAAAAAAGAGAAAGAGATGCAGATTGGAACGGGAACGTCGTTCCCTATATAGGCGAAGAAAACGAATCGCGGAACAACTTGAGAGTCGCACCCTATCTCAAGAACGGCGAAGAAGGTTAGGTAGAGAAATAGAAACCATTGAACTCAAGCTACAAGAATCATACAAAACCCAGGGGAGGCAAAGAGAGCAAAAGGCCATCAGTGAAATAGAGAGAAATCCGAAATATTTTTTCTCCTATGCAAAATCAAGATCAAAAACCACATCTAGTATCGGGCCCCTGCGAAAGGGAGATAGAACTTTCACCGATGACAACAAAGAAATGAGCGAGCTACTGAGGAAGCAGTACGACTCTGTTTTCAGTGAGCCATTAAACGCACTAAAGATTGATAACCCAAATGAATTTTTCATGGATATGATACCAACATCAAATCATATATCAGACATCACCCTATCCCCACTAAATTTTGAAGAAGCCATAAACAGTATGCCTATGCACTCTGCACCAGGCCCGGATTCTTGGAACTCCATATTCATCAAGAACTGTAAAAAACCACTATCGCAGGCCCTCCACATTCTGTGGAGACAAAGCCTAGATACTGCCGTTATTCCTGATATACTAAAAACAGCAGAGATAGCACCACTTCATAAAGGAGGAAATAAGGCAGAGGCAAAAAATTACAGACTGATAGCACTAACATCGCACATTATAACAATTTTTGAGAGAGTGCTAAGAAGTAAGATCACAAAATACATGAAATCACAGCATCTCCATAACCCCGACAACACAGTTTCAGAACAGGGCGCTCTTGCCTGTCGCAGTTGCTGGACCACTATGATATGGCATTAGATGCTATGGAAGACAAACAAAACGCTGATGTAATTTACATAGATTTCGCAAAAGCTTTTGATAAATGTGATCATGCCGTTATTGCACATGAAATGCGTTCAAAAGGAATCACCGGAAAAATAGGCAGATGGATCTACAATTTCCTGACCAACAGAACCTAATGTGTAATAGTCAACAAAATAAAATTCAGCCCATCAACCGTGAAGAGCTCAGTCCCCCAGGGTACTGTGCTTGCTCCAGTACTTTTTCTCATCCTCATTTTGGACATAGACAAGAACACAACCTATAGCACTGTATCATCCTTTGCAGATGACACTAGGATCTTCATGAGAGTAGGCAACATAGAGGACACGGCAAACCTCCAGTCAGATGTAGATCAGGTCTTTCTATGGGCTACAGAAATTAATATGGTGTTTAACGAAGGTAAGTTCCAGCTCATGCGCTATGGAAAAAATGAAAATATAAAAACGGAAACCACGTACAAAACTCTGGCAAATCATGACATAGAACGAAAAGGCAATGTAAAGTATCTGGGTGTACTCATGTCGGAAGACCTTACCTTTAAAGAACACAATAAAGTAGCCATCACAATTGCAAGAAAAATGACAGGTTGGATAACAAGAACTTTTCACACTAGAGATGCTATACCGATGATGACACTTTTCAAAACGCTTGTGCTCCCTATAGTGGAGTACTGCTGCACAATGATAGCCCCTTTCAAAGCTGGAGAAATTGCAGACCTGGAGAGCGTGCAGAGATCCTTTACTGCTAGAATTCACTCAGTAAAACACCTAAACTATTGGGACCGACTAAAGAGCCTAAATCTGTACGCCCTTGAGCGCAGGCGGGAGAGATAAATAATAATTTACACGTGGAAAATGTTAGAGGGGCTGGTCCCAAACCTGCACACAGAAATGACATCACATGAGACCAGAAGACATGGCCGGATGTGCAAAATACCCCCGTTGAAAAGCTGAGGTGCAACAGGTACTCTGAGAGAGAACTCTATCAACATCAGAGCGCCGAGACTGTTCAACACGCTTCCGCTACACATAAGGGGCATAACTGGCCGACCCCTCACAGTGTTCAAGAGAGAACTGGATAAGCACCTCCAAAGGATACCTGATCAACCAGGCTGTGACTCATACGTCAGGCTGCGAGCAGCCGCGTCCAACAGCCTGGTTGATCAGTCCAGGAGGCCTGGTCGACAACCGGGCCGCGGGGACGCTAAACCCCGGAAGCACTTCAAGGTAACCTCAAGGTAGCTCCTGACAGCCGGCCTCACCATCAACTTGGGCAAGTCCACCTTTGCTAAAGGTAAAGTGCGTTATATTGGTCATGAGATAGGGAGTGGCAGCATAGCTCCGTTAAACATACACACTCAAGCCATCCAGCATTACCCACAGCCTACCACCAGGAAGCAGCTCCTGCGCTTCCTTGGTCTTGCCTCCTACTACCGTAGGTTTGTGAAAAACTTTAGTACGGTGGCAACACCATTGATCACTTTAACCAGCCCCAAGAAACGGTATAATTGGACCATTCAGCAAACCATTGCTTTTGAACAACTTAAATTCCTGCTCTGTTCTAATCCTATTCTCGCCTCGCCAGATATCACGAAGCCTTTCATCCTCCATGTTGACGCCAGTGGTACCAGCATCGGGGTGTCCTGATGCAACAACGAGGCGAGGAAATTCGACCTGTTAGCTACTAAAGCTACAAGGAACTACAGCACGATCGAAAGGGAGCCACTCTCCATCGTCCTGAACTTGCAGCACTTCGAATCGTCCCTGCAAAGTGCTCGGTCTACCACCATCTACTAGGACCACAATCCCCTACGCTTCCTGCAGCAAGCCCAACTCAACAAACAACGGCTTCTACGATGGGCTTTATATCTGCAGAATTTCAACCTGGAGAGTTCTACATCAAGGGTTCTGACAACATCATAGCAGATGCCCTCTCCAGAGTCTATGAGGTGGA